>NC_057797.1:447028398-447049142 GCF_018294505.1 Triticum aestivum
CCTCTGGATGAACAGGACCCCGTGGTGTGGTGGAGCGGTGGATGAATAGTAGACGGTGGAGGGGTGCCTGTGGAGGGGTGGATGAACAGGACCCCGTGGTGTGGAGGGTAGGATGAATAGTAGACGGTGGAGGGGTGCCCGTGGAGGGGTGGTTGAACAGGACCCCATGGTGTGGAGGGCTAGATGAACAGTAGACGGTGGAGGGGTGGTTGAACAGTAGCCGGTGGAGTAGCACGCGGTGGAGGCTGGATGAACAGGAGCCCGTGGAGGCTGGAGGAGGTCGACAGTGGATGAACAATAGCTCGTGGAGGCTGGAGGGGGTCGACGGTGGAGATGAACAGTATCCCGTGGAGTCCCGTTTTGCGGTACGCCACACCCCTCCCGATGAACAGGACCCCCGTTTCGACCGTAGCGCTCCAACACAAGTCCGTTTCCTCCGTTTTGCGGTACGCCACACCCCTCCCGATCAACAGGACCCCCGTTTCGACCGTAGGAGGTCCGTTTCCTCCGTTTTGCGGTACGCCACACCCCTCCCGATCAACATGACCCCTGTTCCGACCGTAGGAGGTCTGTTTCCTCCGTTGTGCGGTACGCCACGCCTCGTTTCCATCGCCTCTTTCGTCCAAGCCCTCCCGATGAACATGACCACGCATTCCGTTGCCTCTCCATGAACACGACGATGACACTATTTCTCCGTTCCGACCCAGCCATGTACACGAGCCCTCGCCGTACGTATGCGCGAGTAGGCGTTCGAGACCCCGCCCATATGTACACATACGTGGCCGTATTTTCTTTCTTGCACCCTAGCCGCCTCTATTACAACACGTGCGCGCCTCTACATCCACCAGTATATATGTACGTACACGTTCGCGACCAGAATGATAACGCTACGTACGCTTCGACTAGGTGGGTCCTGACTGTCAGGCACTTCCTTGCCTGCGAAGATGTAGCTGGTAGGTCCCAGCAATCAGGGGGGCGAAATACGGTGGCCTGTCCGATGGGTCCCCGCTGTCAGGTGGAGGAATAATTATTTTGCACGTAATAAGGAGGCACTTCCTTGCTGCGGCTGTGGACCCAGCTGTCAGCCTCTCCACGTACAGTCCACGTCCGATGGAAGTCGTTCCTTAACCACGTTGACCACGCCGCGCCGAGAGCACCAGGGCAGTGGACGATGGCGAGGCCTAGGAAGGGGACGACAGGGAGCCAGGGAACCCGCGGCAGTGGAAGCCCCCGCGCGTGCGGAGAGGAGTACGAGGGTTCACTGGTTCGGCTATGGTGTGAGGCTGCCGTCGCCGCAGGGCCTGGCCAGCGATGGGAATAGTAGGGGGCGGTGAGGCCTCTGCGGCAGCACAGTCGGCCACGGGAGGCAGGAGCATGCGGCACGACCGGCACTGCTTTGGGCGGCTGGAGCAAGAAGACCAGAGGTTGAAGAAGCACTATGGCCGTTGGATGGACATCGTACGGTCACTGGAGCTAGAATCGTTCATATTGATTAAGTTGACAAAGCCCTTCGTCCCCGTCAACTTAGTAGGCAAACAAGTCAGCCTCCCAGCAAGGTGGGTCCCAGCTAGCCGGGGGAGTATTCATTTTTTTGTGCGTAATAAGGAGGCACTTCCGGTGGGTCTGAGCTGACAGCGGGGGGAATGTTTTTTTCACGAAATACGGTGGCCCGTCCGGTGGGTCCCAGCAGTCAGGGGGAAACGATTTTTTTCGCAAAATGCTGGTGGCCCGTCCGGTGGGTCCCTGCTGTCAGGTGGAGGAATAATTATTTTTCGCGTAATAAGGAGGCACTTCCTTGTAGCTGCCATGGACCCAGCTGTCAGCCTCTCCACGTACAGTATTCTTCTGATGGAATTCGGTCATTGACCACGGCGCGCCGACAACACCACGGCGGTGGACGACGGTGAGGCCTAGGAAGGGGACGACGCAGAGCCGGGGAAGACACGGCAGTGGATGCCCACGCGCAGAGGAGTACGAGGGTTCACTGGTTTGGCTGCGCTGCCGTCGCCGTAGAATAACAGGGGGTGTGGGTGAGTGGAGTGGAGGGATGTCCTGGCCAGCAGTGGGAGTAGTATGGGGGCGGTGAGGCCTCCGCAGTAGCACAGCCGGCCACGGGAGGGAGGAGCAGGTGGCACGACCGGCGCTGGTTTGGGCGGCTGGTGCAAGAAGACCAGATGTTGAAGAAGCACCATGGCCGTTGGATGGACATCGTACGGTCAGTCGAGCTAGAATCATGCATATTAACTAAGTTGACAAAGCCCTTCGTCCCCGTCAACTTAGTAGGCCCACTATACTGGGTCCCAGCTAGCGGGGGGAGTATTCATTTTTTTGTGCGTAATAAGGAGGCACTTCCTTGCGTGCGAAGATATAGCTGGTGGATCCGAGCTGTCAGCGGCGGTAACATTTTTTCGCGAAATATAGAGGCCGTTTCGGTGGGTCCCAGATGTCAGGTGGAGGAAATCATTATTTTGCGTGTAATAAGGAGGCATTTCCTTGCGTGCGGCCGTGGACCTAGCTATCAGCCTCTCCATGTACAGTCCACTTCAGATGCATGTCGGTCGTTGACCACGCTGACCACGCCACGCCGAGAGCACCAGTGCGGTGGACGACGGCGAGGCCTAGGAAGGGAACGACACGGAGGCAGGGAAGACTCGGCCATTGTTTTTGTTTCCCACGTGGAGGGGAGTACGACTGTACGAGGGTTTACTAGTTCGTCTGCCGTCACCGGAGAATAACAACAGGTGTGGGTGAGTAGAGGGATGGCTAGGCCAGCGATGGGAGTACGGTGGGGCGGTGAGGCCTGCGCGGCAGCACAGCCGGCCTCGGGAAGGAGGGAGTAGGCAGTCCCGCCGGTGCTTGTTTGAGCGGCTGGACCAGGAAGAGCAGAGATTGAAGAAGCACGACGGCCGTTGGATGGACATCCAACAGTATACAAGCCATCTGTGGAAAGCCTCAAATCTGTGGAAAACAGCATACAACCCATCTGCCATTATTTCAAATAATTTACAGCCCATTTGCTAATTCTTACGGGTTTTTTGGAGCCCATATTCTTTATGTTAGCATTACAGCCCATATTGTGGCCACGGTTAAAAAATTATACGAAATTTTGCATATGTCGGTGCGGTCTGAACTGTTTTTAATCCCGAAATTTTGAGTCACATTCAGACTGATTTTAAAAATTAATGTATATCAATATAAAATCCAATAAATTGTCCACGCATAAAAATCAATGCAATTTAAAATCTCGAAATGAAAAAAAGATATTTGAAAATAATTGCCGGTTTGATGTGTTTTAAAAATGTACAACCCATTTCTCATTACTGATAGGCCACTCTCCTCGTCTTGAAAGATTTGCAGCCCAACAGGCCTGATAAAGCGATTTACTTGACAAATCACAAAAAAACCGGGCTAGCCATTTTTAGAAAGAAAAAGAAACTACTGGGCTGCTCTGTGGTAAACAAAAAAGAAAAGGTTGTCTAGACAGGCCAGAGTGTCCCGCACAGCCCAGTTGACACCCTGCTTCCGTCTCAAAAACAAATTAGATAAATGCCACTCCAATTATGGCGATTCATAAAAATGCCACCGCAATTTCCAAACTTTGAAAAATGCCACTGCAATTTTTGCAAACTTTGAAAAACGCCACTGCAGTTTGTAAACTTTGAAAAACGCCACTCCAGACTTCGAAAAATGCCACTAGAAATGGCATGAAATGGCATTTTTCAAAGTTTGGAAATTGCAGTGGCATTTCTCGGATACACCAGATTTGGAGTGGCATTTATCAAATTAACCCAAAACAAAAATAACTGGGCGAGCTGCTGGGTCCCTGGTGTCAGCCGCTCGTTGTGCAATTCTCTCGTTTATTGACTACGTTGACAATGGCATGGGACCCAGATGTCAGAAATCCACTAGGAGGAGCCATTTTTTATTGGCTTGAAATAAGGAGGCACTTGCTTGTGTACTGCTATGACCTTGGCGGGTCCCTGCTGTCATCCTCTCCATGTACAATCATCTCCTGATTGTGTACGCGTCAACTTGCTAGGCCCATAAGTCAGCCTCTAAACCGTGGAGGACAAATACAACCCATTTAAAAAAATAACAGCCCATTCCATACGTTCAAACGGAAAGTTCAACATTCAGACCAAAGTAACAGGTCTGATCCACATATAGAGTACTGAACTTCCACGTTGACAACCATCATAGCCAAGTGAACTATCTACTCCCACTAACACTCTAGTAGCGTACAAGTACTAACTTACTCTTAGCTAACTAGACGATGCCGACCGCCATCTGCTCTCCATGCTAAACGCCGGCACCGGCGTCCTCCGCCTCGCCTCGGACTTGCCAGAGGTGCGATAGGGCGCGTTGCTCGCGCGCGTTGGCCCTTTCCATGCTGGCGTGGTCCACCGAAGCTTCGGCTTCCTAGCGGGAAACCCACTTGACGAGCTGGTAGTAAAAATCGGCGTCACAAACGCGTGCGTGCCCGACAGCCTCCAGGGCTATTTGCCGGGCGCCGGCCTCCACGTAGTCGGCCCAGTTGCGGGTGCTCTGCTCGCGACTCAGAGCGTCAGTGCGCTGCTGCTCCATGTCCCGCTGGCGGCGCAAATCGGCGAGACGCTGCTCCTCCGCCATGCGGTCGCGCTCCAACAACTCCTCGATCTCCGCATTGCCATCTAAAGACAGATAGAATGCCTCCTCCCTCCGTCTGCCTTCCGGTGAAAACCCGAACACTAGTTCCGGCAGTGACCGCCTCCGGCGACGCCTACCACGAAAGGGCGGGGGCATGGCGGACGTGGCAAGCGACGTCGGGCCGGTGGGGGCCTATGAGGATATGGCGAGTTGGGTCACGGTGGCACCTGAGAAGGCCGGGAAACAATACTTATAGGCGGAAGGTAGCGCGACGGTCATCGGAATTCAATGCATAATGGCTTAGCGCGCCAGCTTGCCGTGGAAAACTAGAGAAACTAAAATTATGACTGTGCCGTCCCGTCCCGTTTGGGTCGCATGCCGGCATGGCGGTCAAACGAGTGCACTCGAATCATCTCCCTCCTTGTCAATGATAATTCCACGGATTTAAAGCGTATCTTTTTTCGCACCAGTTAGCTGCCTTAATTACGGCCGGCTGCATGCAAGCACTCAGAATCGCTCGCAGGCAGTATGCGAAGCAGCATGTAGCCACTTAAATCGCTCGAATGAATTAGGCTTAAACTTCGGCATGCCGAGGGCACGCATGCAGCCACTTAAATCACTGGAATTTATTAGGCTTAAACTTCTGCATGCCATTAATTATTGCCATGCCTTGGTCTTGCTTCTTTGCTCACAGGACTAATAAACCCGGACGGAGGGAGTACCTTGGTTAGTGAGAGGTTTGAATTAAGCCCTGCAAACAGGAAATGAGGTATTAGTACGTGCGTGGTCCGCTATTTATTCGTGTAGGATCGAGTAGGTCATTTCTTGAATTGAGCCCTGCAAACCGGAAATGAGGTAGTACATGCTTGATCCGCTATTTATCCGTGTAGGATCAATAGTGTAGCTTGTCAGTTTCTTCAGAGGTAGGCATTTTTATCTGTGTAGGATCGATACTTTAGCTTGTCAGTTTCTTCATAGGTAGGCATTTTTATTCAAAAAACTGCCACTTCGCATCTTGCGTCGCAAATAAAACTGCCAAGAGCGCATTTGTAGGCTAGCTAGTGATCGATCAGTAACTTGTAAACACTGAGCGAACAAAAATAAATAACTGTTAATGCATCTCAATGATTCACAGATCATATAGAAATATGTAGCTCCAAAAGCAAAGATCAGCCACTTTCGGATCTTGCATCGCAACTAAAACTAACTAGTACGATTCCCATACATAAGATCAACATGTTAATGCATCTCAATGACTCACAGATCATATACAAATATGTAGCTCCAAAAGCAAAGATCTAGAAAAAACATATGTTCTTCCTACTAACATGGATGCTTCTCTTGGCCAACATTCAATACAGACTGAAATACAAATTTGTTTGTGAAGACTACAATTCCTCTTGCAAACGTAAGTGGTTTCACCAACAGCTAGAACCATGAGAATGAACCAGACATGATGGAGGAACATCCACTGCAATATGATTTGGTCTTCTCTCGATCACACGACGAGACTATTTTTGGAATACAAACTTTAACTTAGGCAAAATGATGCCCATTGTATAATCAGACCAAAGCAATGAAGCACCTAGTGTTGGCCAATAAATAGTACAGTACTACTTTTCTACAGTCCATGAAGTGACTATCCAATCTTTTTGTGTCTATTTTCAAATGGCACTGCATGCAATGACTATACTATCGCTTGTGCAGTTCAACCAAAAATGCGGGCACTTTGTTGGTTTGCCAAATAGCAACAGGCAGACATCTCTGTCTGCACAAATATCAAACAACTAGTAAACATATACCACACCTTGTATTTTCGGTTTAAACATGTCTCTTCCGCTTAGCATCTGTCATGTTCTGCACTGGACAATCTGATACAGTTATGTTTTGCCCTGGACAATTTCATACTGAATTGATTTGCTGGTTCAGAGCAGAAATATAGTGCCTATTCTTCATCATACCAAGGATATCCATGTTCGCAGTGATGGAAGAGGTGAAATCGATACAAACTAAATTGAGCATCCAATCATTGAATCATGTCCTGCACCTCCAATGTAGGTCCACCCTGCCAATAAATTCACATGCAAACCACTAGTATTACTATCTAATGACAGTACAAAAAGAGTAGCAAGATAGTAGCAAACCATGTACCTTCGTAATGAACAGCTCATAGTGCCACCAATTGGATATAAAGGTTGGGAAAAAAACATGCTCCTAATGTTGAACCAGTTGGACTTTTTGTGCAGTTCCACTAAAATCGAGCATCCCTGTTTGCATAGATATTCAAAGTGTGATTACTCTAAAAGTGGCACTAGTTGAAGCATAGACTCACAAATATAAGCATTCCAATTTCTTAATGGGAAAAGGTAGCAAGACTGTTTCTAACCACCTGTTTGAAGGAATAAATAAAGCAACAACGGCTGATGTGAGGAAGGCATACATAGTTTTTTCTGGAAAAGTGAGCCATTCCTAACCTTTCCTCTTCTTTTAAGCAAATTTTGTGCAGTTCTACTAAAATAAAATACCATCACCGCCTTGACAATTCAGTGACACTGTACAAAAGGAAATGACTTAACATTACATCATGATGTCAGGTATGTAGTCGACAGGCATTAGAGACAAACATACAGACCTCCTCAAGAGAACAGCCGGAGGAAGAGGTGCCCACTCTTGACCTTTCCTCTTGTCTTCATAATCGTTTGTGCAGTTTAACCAAAATAAAATGACATCAGCGCCTTGGCATTTTGGTGACACTGTACAAAAAAATTAACTTATCTCATGAAAGTGAGGTATGTAATCTATAAGCATTAACAGTGCAAAAATCTGACGGGAGTAACAAGTTTCATAGTTGGTATACTGGCTGTGCAACAGCATTAGAATGCCTTATAGCTGAAAAATCTTTAATACATCCACAATCAACAGCTAACCCTGAAATAATCCAGTGACATTAAATGGCACTGCTTAAATTTATGGGTGGCATTAGACTGAGAGCGGCATTAGTTAAATGTGGCATCACTTTAGCAGTAGCATTGCTTGACTTGACTGCTTGCGTTATACTAACAACAAAAAAGTGGCAATAAGAGCATGGGAGGCACCAGTATGATGTACCTCCACGGACGCAGAGTGGTGAGGGAGGTATGGTTGCCCAGAGCAACAAATATCTAGGCAGCATATGTGGATTACTGTCCCATTTTTGTTCTCTTTAGCCACCTTTTTCCTATGCGAGGACAACAAACCGATCGACCTGGTCATTCTCTATTGCGTTGTCATGCCTTTCTACCCTTCTTCAACCAAGAGACATGAGACTCGTTCCTTAGCTACTGATTTTCCCCTTTTCAACCTAGATGCGGGTTCGATGCCTACTCTCTTGGACAGTACCGTCTCCCTTCCTTTCCTTATTTAACCCAGACATGGATTAGTCTGCATGAAGTAGGGTTTCCTTTAATAGTGCAAATTATGGTTTTCGTCTGCGTGGCCAGCAGAGTAGAGGATAGCAAATTGGGAAGATGGTGGAGTGGAAAAAGATCCACATGCAACAACGTAGCAGATGGGGCAATAGAACAAGGTTATGGCTCGAAAAGAGGTAGCATACCCGAGGGTCGGCAGGAAGTGGCTTCACTCGTGGTCGTCATCCTCCACACACACTACGGCAACGAGCTTGGGGACGGAGGCCATCCCGCGCGGGCGCTAGGTCTGAGAGGACGGCCTTGTCGTCAGTGCGTGACCTCGCTCGCCGACGACGAGTGCGTCAACGCTGCACGTCCTTTTCTTCCCCGACAGGTCTGTGACCACCGGTGAGGAGGGAGAGAGGGGCCGTCTTTTTTAGATCTGGAGAGAGGGTGGTACTGTGAGAAGCAAGTTGGCAGCCCTTAGCAAGAAAGCGCTGAAGCTCCAGCCTATATATATCTTTTTTATACTACTAGTACTGGAGGCGGGGTAGTGGTAGAGTAGTTTATATTTTCTCTGCGTACAGTACCAGTTAGTCGTGCTTCGAAACTGATCGGCACGCCATTTAAAAAATAAAGGTCGATAACTAATGCGGCACCTCGGGCCAACACGGCCAGATCGCATTTTGCACGAGAAATTACACACCATGTTTCGTTGACATGTGGTCCCGTTCCAACATATCAGTGAGACGACTGCGAGTAGCAGGAGTATTTCCGAACGGATGTGTAGGCCGGGGCGCCTCTTCGTGAAACGTGGCAAACTCACAACCGTCCACCGACTCTTCGCCTTTCCCTCTCGATTTGGAACTGCTGTCACACGCTCTTCCTCTCCCTCCTCCATTTTCCTTCAGCCCTTCACCCTTTCTTCTACCATTGTTCGATCATCTTCTCCATGGAGGGAACAAGCCGGAAATGACCTCGTTATTCTTGCCCCGATCTGGAAGATGACATGGTGGAGGAACTCATTGATCGGTGCGACGTCATCACCTCGGCTAGCATGGCAGGTTCGTTCCAGCCCATTCTCGACTCAACTAATAACATCATTGCAAGGAACCCAAGGGTCAAGGAGCGGTTTGATCTCCCCTATCTTCTTCACCGTGACCCTGCTCGCTGGTGAGCGGGCGACGGAGACCTCGCCTTGTGCAAGTTGATGCCGCTTGATAATGATATGTGTGATGTCAAGATGCCATCGCTTAAGGGTAAGTCCTGGGCTGGCACAAATGGATATTGGGTTGCTTATATTGGGTACAATTGCGAGTGGGAACTTGTGAATGTGTACACTCGTCAGTGGATTCCACTTCCAAAAATCTCCGAGTTCCCTGAGGTTGAGCACACAGATGATCTACGTACGTTCAAATAAGATCATGGTGAATGTCGTGTACTGAAGATAGCAATTTGTCGAGTTCCCAACCGCTCTTGGAATTACAAAAACTATGATGTTGTTGCTATCTTCGACAAGCTAGTTGCTGTCCTTCGTGGTTCGACTGGATGGATATTACTCAAAAATCAGTTTCTATACACGGATGTGTACTGTGATGCAATTGAATACAAGGATCTTGTGTTTGCTGCCACCTCTCGTGGCACTGTTTTTGCGTGGGATCCTCGTTTTTCGGTACGTTTGTCTTCCACCGTAATTATAATTGTTTCATCCACATGCATGCGGCTTAGCAACTTTCCCTTTACTAATTAACCTTCTTCTTGTGTTTCCAAGGTCCTGTGGACATCCCACCACCTATACTTGAAGATTTTTATAACCAAGGGGGAGATGACGATGGTGATGATCACAAGCATGAGGACGAGCAACGCTGATATACTCTGTTGCGCCTGGCAACTAATTCTGTTGGATCACCTCTTCTTGTGTGTATACAGCCCACTGATGATGTTACTGCCAAGGAAGCAGGTGTAGTCTCCCATGGTCGCACTCTTCGTTCCTATTCCAACACCCGTTGCATGGTATTCAGGATGGATACTAGTGTGCTAGCGCCAACTCCTTCTCCCTGGCACAGAATTGATAGTCTTGGAGAAAACTCACTCTTCCTTGGACAAAACTATCCGGTGATGGTGAAAGGCGATCCAACCGCGGTTGACAAATTTATGAGAAGCAACTGTGTCTATACCTCGGACATTTGCGTGGTTCCCTACCCTGGTACTGATATAGTAGGCCGCTTCAGCCTGGATGATCAGTCCTGCATTGGTCTCCAGATCGACAATGCATGGCCCGTCCCAGAGAATCACTTGTGGTTCAAAGCAAGCGTTTCCAACGCCGAGGAATGGTTGAGTTGAAGTTCATTTCATTGCTTGTTATTTGTTGTGTGGTGAAAACTTTAGTATTTGTAATGTATCCTCGTTGTCGATGTGGGTTGATGATCTGTTGTTCTATGTAATAAAATGATATGCCTGTGATAAACTTACTAAATTTATGAATGGATTTCGAGTCGCTTCTCTGAGTGAGTGGTGCGACGAGGCAAAAAAATATTTTCCGAATACATAATTGTACGTGCATTGCAACAGGTTATCGGATGAGGCCAATCAACAATAGTAGTACACTATTTGTACTAGCTTCACATGCTTCGCGCGTCGGGCGGGTGTTTTTACTATAGCCATATGTTAATGTGTTCGTTGTACGTAACCAGCACCTCGAATCCTCGATATACTAGTAGTATAGTATATAGTAGGAGTAAGTAGTAGGAGTAGTAGGGTGGCATGGGCCAGAACAAGCATTCACGTCCAGGAGTACGGCACACGCCACCACCACGACATCCATCTGACACCATATTATTTCTTGGAGTCCGTGCGAGAGCAATCTCTTCAACCTCGTTGTTTCTCTAACTTCAGCCATCGCGCGGCGGGCGAGATGGGGGTTTGCCGATAGTCGGTTTCCTTAACTGCGGTCCACTTGTAAGGCGAACTCCAACGCACAACCCCAAACGGACCTCCATTTTGCACGAACTCCAACGATAATTTTGACTACTCTGTAGTAAGTTGGATTAGTGCCTTCTCGATGCATTCATTGTTGATCTGCGGAGGCTCGATCTTGCGTGCTTCTTTCTTCTTCGAGTGTAAAGAAGTAGACGTTGCTTCCTCGCATCCAGTCTCATGTCTAGCCTCTATTCTGTACTAGCTAAAAGTGATAGAACATCTACTAAATTGCGCTCTATCAATATATGGATGTACTCTTCTTCCCAATACAAAAACTTGCATCCATTCTACTCCCTCCGTTGCACAATACTACATGCCTTCTATTTGTCAAAATATATATGTATCTAGACATGTCTTAGTATATAGGTACATCCATTTTTGGACAAATGGAAGTCAAGTATTTTGGAACGGAGGGAGTATACAATAAATTTTTTAAGTTAGCACAACTAGTCTAATCCGAGAGCAGAACCGAAGATTTGGTCGGGTTCTTCCTCCTTTTGCTGACACGTGGGACATCCACCATCCAGGTCGTGTCATGAAAGAAAATAGAGCAGTAGTTGAAGCCACGAGATGTGCATCTTGGATTAAATTGTAAATAGAATCTTACTACTCTTGAGTAACTCCAAAAGAGGCCACCGAAGATCTTTATTGGATTTGTTTTTCATCACCAGCACGTCGAGGTGAAAGATGTGCAGGTTTAGTGGGTCCTCTTGCATTTTCACTGACATGTGGGGCTGCATGTGAGCAAAAAGACGATGGGCTCCGCGTGTCCGCTGGCTGGCTGAGAAGAGAGATAGAGGATGGCTGAGCACGGACTGCAGGAAATTTGTTCTACGTACCTCGATATAGGCTCGATATAGTGGGGTGGCATGGGCCATAACTAGCATTCACGTCTAGCAGTATGTCACACGCCACCCACGCGAGTCCCATCCGACACCAATTTTCTTGGAGTCCGTGCTACAGCCATCTCTTCTCCCTCCTGTCCTCTTTTCTCAGCCATCGCGCGGTGGGTGGGGTGGGGGTTTGCCGATAGTCGGTTTGCTCAACTGCGGTCCTACTTGTAAGTGAAAATGCAACACCGCACACATTCCCGCTTGAGCGGCGTGCCGGACCAACCGTGTGGGGGTGCGACGCGAACACGGCAGGCTTTTCCTTTTGAACTTGTAACTTGTAAAATTTGGTTCTGCTCCATGGAGCGACCGATAGATAGAAAATAACGATTTTTCCTAGAGTAATGAGAAGTTTGCTTCTGGCGCTGTTCATGCATGGAGTACATACGGAAATTATGAAGTTGATGCGAAAGGTAAGATAATTACTGTAGTATCATATACTACTACATGGATTTGACGGAAGGATAAAAATACATACGGATCCATCAACGTTCAACGACATCCTCACGCCCTAGTGCACCGGGTCACCAACCGACGTGTGAGGAGTAGCGGCGTTGGCGGCGAGCTCAACGTGCTTCTAAACAGTGTCGTCCAAGGTTGCCCTGTGCTCCAAGAAGGCCAGCGTCCTATCGTCCTCCTCTTGCATGTACTAGTCCTTGTGGATGATTTGCGCATAGACGTGGGTGATTATGTCGATGGTGTCTTGCTGCGCCAGGCGCTACGCGGCGAGCGCGACCTCGAGGTGGACATTTTCCGGCGCGACGACGGGCAGTCGCAGGGCCACCAGTGCGTCAAAGAGGTTGTTACCATAGTGGCCATTGAGGGTGGCGGGTATCGCAGAGCCTGGGCGCGTCGGCTGGAAGCTTACGTCAAAGTCGTCCGCAAGCTTCTTGACGACAGTGAACTTGTCTAGGAAACCGACGAGGACCTCGTCGAACAAGGATGCGAAGCTGTCGTCCAAGCGGCCCCTCGCCCTGGCGGCCTCAAGCAATACTACCTGCCGGGCCGCAGGCCGGCGTCGTGGACCATCTGGCACAGCGAGCTGATGCTCGCGCTCATCGCCTCCATGGGTCTAGTGTAGCTTCTAGTCAACTGATCTTGCGATTCGAGTGATCACTCAGCCCTTGGTTAGCGTGCGTAGGATTTCGTACTACTCCTCGGCCCTCTACTGCACCTGCCTTTGGTTGTATGATAGGTGGGCTAGCCACCCCCTGGGGCCACGTGTCAATCACCCAAAGGCAGTTGCCGTAAGTCAATGAAGCTGCGTCCCCCTCCGTGCCGGTCTAGTATAGTCATCTCACCGGACCTCTAGTTGGGGCCAAACGAGAGAAGTTTGATGTTTACTGGTTTATTGGTCCCCTTTGCATTTTGCACCAAGTTTTGATCTTTGATTTAACTAATAAAATGTTAATGCATGTAAACAAAAATGTTGTGTAAGTCACCTTACGAAAACCAAATAATCCCAAAATACTTAGGCACGGTGCATTAACTCCCTCCTTGTTTCTTATTTCGTGACATATCAACCAATGAGAGATGTGGTCCGTGCATGCTTTCAATGACTTGAGACTAGTACCAAACATGACATGTAGTGTTTAGTTCATTGCATGTAATCCTATTACAGTACTCTAGTTAGCAAAAAAACATTAAGTTCTCTCGCCGATAGGAATAAAACACCATGTATTTATTTACAGAGGGAGTAGTACATTTTTGGTGACATGCATTACTAGATATTGCTAGTCAATACTAAAATCCAGATGGACGTGGAAGTACTCCTAAATCCAGATGGTGGTGCTACTAGTACTAGTAGTAGTACTACCAATGTAGTAGTAGGAGTACTAGCACTGTACTACCCGTTGGTCAAATTATTATGTGCTGCTCCTCACAGTGAAGTGACAAGACCCTGCGCCGGAGATGACACCTGAGTATAGGCGCCGTGTTCGGCATACCATAGTCAGCCTCACCGTCGGCAGTCACTATCATCATGGCTGTAGAGCTAGCCTGCTTACAACTAGCCCTGTTCGACATAGTTTCCCGTGCGTAGATGCCCGTGCATTGCACGGAACACCAAGATTGGGGGTGGACGGCTCCGGCAGCGGCCATCGCGCCAGATTTTTCCACGGCCTTCTACTCCTAGATGTGGTGGGGAGGAGATGAGGGTGATTGTGAGAGACAAGGAGTTGTTTGTAAATAGGGAACAAGTGCGGGCATCTTTTTGCAAAAATGGAGAAGCTTGGTTTGTATGCGTCAGATCTAGATCCGACGACTATTGGTGAAAGATGGGAGGCACAACATCATCACCAACTCAGGACCTGTTTGATTCGTAGGATTTTGAAAACACAGGAATAGGACACGGCAATATTACAAGTTTCAAACTGATATTACAAATGTTAGGAGTAATGCTGCACCTACGAAGAGGGAATTACTAGGAAGTTTACGTAAGAACTTTCGTTACTTTAGGTGGATGCAACATTATCGTACAAACTAAAATCCACCGCCCTGACAAGTCACTAATGGGCAAATAAGTTTTCGAGTCTCTGGCCACTTGATGTTTCAAAAACAAATTCAGCTTCTGTGGAGACATTGTCATTTAGGCTTAGACGTTTGCGGTGATCAGCACACTTGCCTCCAGAACAAAGAACCTGGCCAATTTAATCTCAGATGTGCTGCCTCGGTAGTCGATCAAATCAATTTTTGTAAGATGGAGATCAAGGCATTCGATGAGATTGTTATAGTGCAGCACATTTTTCACTTTCGGGTCTTTTTTATCTGCAAAAGAAGAGAACATATTAGAGCAGCTAGCTGCATAAGATTGTCGTGTCATCAAGAGGTACCAATATCATTCGCTCATAAGATAGGGTTGGCTGGCTAGTGATATTTTTTCACTCTCTCTCTCTCTCTCTCTCTCTCTCTCTTTCTCTGTTTCCTCTCATTTAACTAGGAGCACGTGAAGAGCTTGGGCATTTGTTGCCTTCCACTATGTGGCCGATGCCATATTTCGCAAAAGTATGCCACATAATACGCATCGATGTCAAATCAAAAGATTTTGGCACCGCCCTCGCGATGTGAAAGAGTTGGCACCGCTGTGCACACAGACCCATATGTATAAACAAATCAATCAAACCAACTACACCAGCCTCTCACTCTCCCAAACAAGTGTTTTTTTATTGCCTCAGTCCTCTCTCTCCCACGCAGTGTTTTTTCATTGCGTGAGTTAATTTGGCACCAGAGCAAAGTAGGTGATCTAGATTGGGACACCAGGTGAGCAATGGAGGGGCATCGATGCCAAATGCATCACAAGTGAATTTAGCACATGTTTTGGCCTACATAGCCCACTTTTGTAATACTACCTCGTATTTAGTATAAAATTTTGACCATAGATTTACCTAAGAAAATTCCAATGCATGTCACTAAAAATTACACCATTTGAAATTATGTTCAAATACGAATCCAACGATATAGTTCTTAGTGACATGCATTAACATTTTGTCAGTTAAATCTATGGTCAAATTTTGATACTACAAAATTGGAAGAGTAAACCAGGACAGAGGTAGTACTTGCTCTTAGGGTAACCATAAGTTACTTTCCACTATGACTAGCCTAGGCTACTATAGTAGTACAGCATAAAAATGATGCAGGTGATCACGTGAGAAAAAAATACTAAAAACATTTCTTTCGGTGCAGTGCGTAGATGCAGTTTTGAACACTACACTTGTCATCGTAATTTGGGAAAATTACGAAAAAAATTGAGCAACGTTGTGATTACCGTTTACTTATAGGAAAGAAGTTTCACCTTGATGAGTAGCTTCTCCGTGCACAGAAAGCATGTAAGGAATCCAACAACTTGATCTAGATTGGGGCCGATAGATTTTAGTGCTAAGATCTTCACTGTGCGCATGGACTGGGTCAAGCTTGTGGGAATCATTTTCTGGAAGACGGTCGTAAATACATCAAGAATAAATTTAAAAATGTGAATTTCAAGAAGACGGAGAAGAAGGTGAGTGATGTACCTGAACGATTATGGATCCAATAAAGAGTTCGGAGAATTTGGCAGACGAGTACACCAACGCTGTCAATTTCGGCGCGGCAATGACCCTGATTTTTGTTGGACCTTCTAGATCCGATACAAGCAAACTCTCAAGGAAAGGCGCATTCTCAATGACCATAACGTGGAATAGCTGGAGTGATCTCTTCCCAATTGATGTCTGGTTGCGGGGCCAGCAAGACACATAAATCCATCAGAGATTCGTCGAGGCGATGTGGAGGCTAATGAACCCGTGGATCTGCTCAATATGAAGGCACTCAAGCACAGTACAGCTGCGGAGCAGGTGCTCTATAGCCTTCTTCGAGATGAAAACTTCGAAGAGGTCGAGCTGCTTGAGTTGAGGGAGAAGAAGAGCGTGCGCGACATTAATCTGGGGAAGATAGCAGGAGCTGAAGTTAGCACGGCGCAGCGTTGGCATGAGGCGAAGCGCGGACGGCGGCACAGAGCGACATCGTCCAGCTTCAAAGCTGAGCTCCTCGAGATGATCTAGGGCGGGGGATAAGAACCACTCGTTGAACTTAGGTTGGACCTTGTAGTTGGTACTGAACATGCGGATGTCAAGGCGTTTGGCTGGCCCAGGGTGCGATGAAAGGATCTTGGAGACTACGGCCATGCGTTTGCAATCCCGGTCGCAAAGGCAGCTGTCGAGGGTGAGGTTGAGGGGGATGCAGCGCCAGAGGGGGCGCCACCGCCGGGAGAGCAGGGCGGTCCGCACGGCAGATTTGGTGGGGAGGAGGCCGATGATGACGAGCAGCGTGTCGTCAGGGAGGCTGCTGATGAAGTCCGGGCTCGCCGGATGCGGTTTTGGCTCGAGCCGCCTCCGCTTGTTGGCTGCCTTGCCGTCCATCTCAACCGGTAGCGACGCCGGTGTACACGTGTGCTGGTGTGTGTTGTGTGCTGGGTGTGCGCGAGTGCGTCCTTCTGTGCATGCCTCCACGCAGTGGTGAATTGTGCGCGAGTGCGTCCTTCCTACGCAAGAAGTTTGTTCTCAATGCGCCCTCAATTTACTAGCATGCGGGGTGCTACCCCGAGTGGTTTCAACTTTGTTTACTTCACCGCGTGTCAGATGGGCCTTTAGTTTACTTATTTTCACCCACTGCCACATGGGCCAGCAACCGAAGATACAGAACACGAGCTGACAAGGCAGCATGTGGATTGGTTGACCGGTCAACTAAACAATATACAGAGCTATACGCTGACACAGTGAGCGTATAATCCGTCGGTATAGAGAGTTCGAGTGAGAGGGGAGGCCCATAAGAGATAGCAGAGAGAGAGAGAGAAAAAGCTACTCCCTCTGTTCGATAATGTAGTTCCAACATTTTTTTAAGTCAAACTTTTGAAACTTTGACCAAGTTTATAAAGAAATTACTTATATCTACAATACCAAAGATAAATGATAGTATGAAGTAAGTACATGTTGTGATGAATCTAATGATCGTTCCAGATGTAAATGTTTTTCTCCACATATACCTGGTCAAACTTTTTTGAGGTTTGACTTTTCAAAACATCCATATGCTTATGGACGTGACAGAGTCCCTAACAAGAGAGAGAGAGAGAGAGAGAGAGAGTGAAAAAAGTGTGTGTGCGTGTGTGAAAGAGACATGGACAACACACGATAAAAGTAGAGAAAAAGCGTACGTGTCTTATGCAAACATATCACACATGCATCTTCGACAAAGGAGGCAAGGTGAGGAGATAGTGTGTGGTTGTTTGGAACCGAGAGAGCACGACCCCTAGCACGTGGCCAAGAGGGGTCTGACAAACAAGGGAGAGAGGTCGAGATAGACGTACAGAGAAAATGCAGACATGGGGAGGAGAGAGTGTATGTTTGCCATAGAGAGATCCCCTGGAGATCGTGATGGGACTACATGGGTGGGAGATCGAGTGACAAGGTGTGTGCGCGATAGAAGATGCCTAGAGAGATATTGAGGTAGACGTATGGATGGAAGGAGACAATACGTGTGTTCCTGATGGCTAGTAAGAGATAATCATACTTAGGATCGAGGGGGCAGTGCTTGCGCCTATGATGGATTGAGGGATTATGGTACTTAGGGGGTGCGTGTCACATGGAGAGAGAACAAGGGCGGAGAGTGTTCGATGGGTCTATATGTATAGCGCGAGCGAGACATGTGTATGTGTGAACCAGGGAGATATAAGGCTAGTTTGGCTTGCGTCCTGAGCATCTTTTGCCTGGCCTGGGGTTGTGGCTGGATTTCATGCACGCTTGTTTGGTTGCTACCCTGTGAAAAAGAAAGCCCACCTGGCCTGGGTTCCCTTGCACTTTAATTAGCCTGGCTGAACTCCAGACACTGCAAGTAGCCTGGCCCAGGCGACCGATTTCGAACGCCTGGCCGTGCCTGGTTGTGTGGCCACAAGGCTAACAGCAACATGAATGGATATTAGCATTAAATAATTGATGGATGGATTGATTGATGGGACGTTGATGCTTTGCCTGGCCCAGGCATGAACCAAACGCTTTAGCACCACACAAGCCTAGCCAGGCAGAAATATTTTACATCTCACATCCACACCAGGCAGTACCGGCCATCAAGGCATGAGGGTCAGGTCTCGAACCAAACTGACCAATAAAGTTTGAGAGAGATTGAGGAGCCCCGATAAGGCTGAGTGGTGCGTCAGATAGCTGAGAGGGGGAAAGAGATATTCCATCCGCTCGATAATGCAGTGCATGTAAATTTTTTAGAAGTCAAACTTTGGAAACTTTGATCAGGTTTACGAAAATGTTATTTATATCTACAATACCAAAGATACATCATACAAAACTACATCTCATGGTGAATCTAATGGTATATGTTTTCCGTACTAGATGTAATTCTTTTTCTCCACGTACATGGTCAAACTTTGTGATGTTTGACTTTTCAATAAATCTGTATGCTATGGACCGAGGAGAGTGCCTCAGTCGAGACAGATCAAGTGCGTGTGAAGGAGAATGAGTAAGTGTGCAAAAAGAGTATGCGTGTGAAAGAGAAAGTGACAACAAACGATAAATTAGAAAGAGAGAGTGTTTTTTCGTTTCTTATGCGAACATATCACGCATGCATCTCCGAGATGGAAAAGCGAGGCGAGGAGATACACGAAGATAGCTAGTGTGTGATTGTTTGCAATGGAGAGAGACACCCCTATAGCACATGTCCAATAGAGGTGTGGCCAACAAGGAACAAAGGTCGAGAGGGACACATGGATGGCATGGACGCATGGGGAGGGAGAGAGGGTGTGTTTGTGATAGAGAGATCCCGTCGAGATCGTGAGGGGACTATAGGGGTGGGATATCGACGGAGTGCACGCACGATAGAAATATGCCCCGAGAGAAATCGAGATTGACAATGCACATGTTTGTGATGGAGACTAAGATTAGCTAGTCATATACATATAGGGGGGGCTGCATGTGCCTACAATTGAGTGAGAGACCATCATACTTGGCTAGCTGGGCATGAGATTGTGTATGTGCGGATGTGAGATGGAGAGAGAACGAGGGGGAGAGATAGAGTTTTAGATGGGCCTATCGAGTGCGAGTGAGATATGCATGTGTATGTGTGACCCAGGTGGATGGAGAGTTTGAGAGAGGGGGAAGAGCTCCGAGACGACATAGTGGTGCGTGAGAGAGTTACAGGCAAAGAGCCAAGGAATCTATGTGCGTACGATGAGTGCACCCAAGATATCTAGCTTGGACTAGCTAGAGTATCATACATAGTGTGCGAGAGAGACCTATAGATGGTTTAGATATGCATGCGAACTAGAAAGACCCCCCCACACACACACAAAGAGAGAGAGAGAGAGAGAGAGAGAGAGAGAGAGATGGAGAGAAAGGGAGAGGGACCAACAAGGTTTTTGTGTCGAATGCATTCGATAGAATTGAAGATTGTCGGCGAGAGAGAGAGAGAACAGGAGTCCAGGAGAGGGAGAGGTCGCATTTTATGCATCAAAGACTGATATAAACCATGTTTCGATATAAACTTGCATTCAAATATTTAAATTGGAGAACATGTTGTCTGCAATCCACACATGAACGGATATATGCGTATATCAAACAAGTTCATTAATTTGACTTTCAACATGTTCATGGAGTACTATAATACTGTACAACATGCTACTCGATTGAGGTGTTCAATTTTGGATTTAGTTCACTATTTTGACCTACTGAACGAGCTATTTCATTGAATCGAGATATTTCATTTTGGGTTTGATTCGCGTTTTTGAGTGGGTCAACTATTTGTCATATAGTAAATCGCTAGCAACGAGCATGTAAAAATACATTACTCCCGAGCTTCATCTATCCATCTAAAAAGAAGCGGCAAGCTAATATTTCAAAATTTGATCGGAATCGACTTGGTAAGGTAGACATGGATGCTCGTTCTCCCAAAATTTGAACGAACCGTTAAACATCCTCTCTGCTCGGTGGAATTCGCCAGAGCAAATAAATGGGAGACGCAAAATTACCGTCCTATGTGGGACACGCATCAATTGGCTTGTTGTACATCAAGGGTAGGTTCGTAACTTCATCCAAGCGCGCCTTCTCCTCGGCCGAAATGACATGTGACGAATAATTCATAAACCATGGTCGGAAAACATTCTCTCCTCGCCCGAAATAGCTCGCTCCCACTATTTCGAAACACGCTCTCCTCGCCCGAAATCGCTTGTGCCCACTATAGTTCAAAACACGCGCTCCTCGCCCGAAATCGCTCCCGCCCACTATTTGGGGAGAAGCAAAGTTACTCTACTATCCCCAACCCTCAGTACACAGACCAAGCCGAGAAGCCTATAGGCAAGGGTAGAACTGTAACTCCCCCTCACATTTCAGACAAA
>NC_057797.1:447049435-447066765 GCF_018294505.1 Triticum aestivum
TACCTCGTGGGTGCCAAATCACCTTCTCCCCGGGAATCTCCCTTCTCTCGAGCCGCGAAACCTCAGCCCCACCAACATGGCACCCCCCACCGCACCAATTTCACAGCCGCCCTCCTCCCTAATGCCGGAGAAGCTGTCCATTAGCCGTCGTGCACTGGGCCGTGTGCCTCTTACTCCGTGCTGCTGGTGCTGCCTCGACGACGGCCGCATGAACCGTACTGGAGCCGATTCACCCCCGCTATTGTTCACAGCGCCGGAGCGGCTCCAACTTTGGATCCGTCCAGAGTCTTGGCGCTGCTTCGGCATAGTCGTCGACCGTCGCGACATCGCTCTTTCCCTGCCGCCGGTCGCCACCGCAACCGCGCCGGCCTCACCGACTCGGCAGCTGGACCTGCCTACTTCACCATGCCGCCAGATAGGTCGCACCCTCAACTCAAATCACTTTATTTAGGCGTTAGTTGTCTGAATTTTTATTCTGGGCCAATCGATTTGCAAAGGGAAAAAGGACCCCTCGAGGCGGCGGAGCTCCTAGGCTGCCGGTTGGCTGGTGTCTAACGTAAGGGTGCGGTGCCGCAAGTTCGCCGCGAAAGCAGCGCTTAGATGGCTATCTTTTAGAGTTGCGTGGGTTGAAGGCACTGCCGCCGCCAGATCTGGATGACGGGGAGTCTTTGTGGATTGGCCCGGGGGTGGCGCAACCACGGCAGTGCGGTGGGGCGGGGAGCGGGCTTTTGGCCGGGGCCACGGATGGCGGAGGGAGGCTGCTCTGCCGTTGGTCGCTGGCTCTTCGGGGAAGATTCCGAACAGTGTCAGCCGGGAGGCAGAAGACGGCCAGCCATCCGGCATAGATCGGACAATACCAAAATAAAATAAAATCATGTGACCCCAATTTAGTCTTCAGTCAACAGTCGTGTGACCACTCTCATACCTTGTTGTTGATCTCTTAGTGTATTTCTTCAGATCAAAGAGATATGTCATTTTTAACATTATGCGTTATCTGCATCTTCAGACACACCGTCTTCTGACTCACCGCAACTGCTCCAACAAGGAAAGCATACACCAGAAGGGAGCTATAGTGCCCACTCAACAGTTCCCTACATCGAATGCGCGTGCCCGACATGCACAACCACAACAACTGCAGGGCCATCAACAAGTCAGCACATGATGCTCACTCCTATGGATGGCAGCCCGATAGGTTGTACCCTCATCTTACTTGTGTGCAACATTTATGGCTTTGTTATTCATCTAATCATGGAAAATAGATCATCACATTTCACTGTATATTCATGTTGATCCCTTACGGGTCTTGTTCAGGAGTTAACGTTGTTCCATAGTTCAGCTAAGATACTTGTTCTTTAGGTAACACTGTTCAATAGTGTAGGATCAAAAGTATGTCTAGAGGGGGGGGGGTGATTAGACTACTTGACCAAATAAAATCTAGCTTTTTCCCAATTTTAGTTCTTGGCAGATTTTAGCTATCTTAGCACAAGTCAAGCAATCTCCACACAATTCAAGCAAGCATGCAAAAGAGTATATGAGCAGCGGAAAGTAAAGCATGCAACTTGCAAGAATGTAAAGGGAAGGGTTTGGAGGATTCAAACGCAATTGGAGACATGAATGTTTTTGTCGTGGTTCTGATAGGTGGTGCTATCGTACATCCACGTTGATGGAGACTTCAACCCACAGAGGGTAACAGTTGCGCGAGTCCACGGAGGGCTCCCTCCACGAAGGGTCCACGAAGAAGCAACCTTGTCTATTCCATCACGGCCGTCGCCCACGAAGGACTTGCCTCACTAGTGGTAGATCTTCACGAAGTAGGCGATCTCCTTGCCCTTACAAACTCCTTGGTTCAACTCCACAATCTTGTCGGAGGCTCCCAAGTGACACCTTGCCAATCTAGGAGACACCACTCTCCAAGAAGTAACAAATGGTGTGTTGATGATGAACTCCTTGCTCTTGTGCTTCAAATGATAGTCTCCCCAACACTCAACTCTCTCTCACAGGATTTGGATTTGGTGGAAAGAAGATTTGAGTGGAAAGCAACTTGGGGAAGGCTAGAGATCAAGATTCATATGGTTGGAATGGAATATCTTGACCTCAACACAAGTGTAGGTGGTTCTCTCTCAGAAAATGTGTATTGGAAGTGTAGGTGTGTTCTGATGGCTTTCTCCATGAATGAAGAGTGGGTGGAGGGGTATATATAGCCTCCACACAAAATCTAACCATTACACACAATTTGCCAAACTCGGTGGGACCGAATGGTTAAACTCGGTCGGACCGATTCAGCAAACCTAGTGACCGTTAGGATTTTCGGTGGGACTGAGATGCAACTCGGTAGGACCGATATGGTTAGGGTTAGGGCATAACGTAATCTCGGTGTGACCGATTACACAAACTCAGTGGGACCGATTTTGGTAATAAGCTAACCATAGATTTGGTCAGGTAAACTCGGTGGGACCAATTTGTTCATCTCGGTGAGACCGAAATGTTACAAAAGGGAAACAGAGAGTTTACATTGCAATCTCGGTGGGACCGATCGCTCATATCCGTAAGACCAAAACGTTACGTAGGGAAACAGAGAGATTACAATCCCATCTCGGTGAGACCGAGATCCCTATCGGTGAGACCGATTTGCCTAGGGTTTGTGGTAGAGGCTATGACATTTGAAACTCGGTGGCGCCGGTTAGAAAGAATCGGTGGGGCCGAGTTTGACTTTTGGTTTAGGTCATATGTGGATGTGGGAAGGTAGTTGAGGATTTTGGAGCATATCACTAAGCATTTTGAGAAAGCAAGCCATTAAGCAACACCTCATCCCTCCTTGATAGTATTGGCTTTTCCTATAGACTCAATGTGATCTTGGATCACTAAAATATAAAATGTAGAGTCTTGAGCTTCAAGCTTGAGCCAAACTTTTTGTCCTTAGAATTTTGAGGGATCCACTTTCCTCATCCATGCCATGCCATTCATTGAGCTTTTCCTAAAATATTAATCTTGGAATAATGTTAGCTCAATGATCTATATGTTGTTAGGAATTACCAAAACCACCCAGGGATAGTTGCACTTTCAATCTCCTCCTTTTTGGTAATTGATGACAACATATAGATCAAAGCTTCGACAAATGATAATAACAGTGAAAGATATTGTCGCTTTGAGAAGTATGTGAAAAGCAAGAGCTCTCCCTAAATTTTTGCATATCTTAATATTTGCTTTGGACTGCAAATGCACAATGAGTTAGGATCATGGGTTACTCTTCCATGTCACATACATCTTGGTGGAGCGCTCAAAATAATAAAGATTGAATACATGCACTCATCACCAAGCAAAGTGAATGATCATATAAGGATAAGTAAGATAATATCATCTAGCAAGCATAAGTGTAGCTTATGATCACCCACATGATCATCAATGTCTCACATATAATAGCATAGTATCTCAAGCAATCAAAAGACAAACAAAGTTCAACCATCAAAGCAAGAGAGAATAAAAAGCAACACTCTCTCTCGAAGCCTATGATCTATACATGTTTCTCCCCCTTTGGAAACAAGTTACCAAAAAGTTCATAGAAAATGCATAGCACTAAAACGTCTCTTAAGCTTGGTATTCAGTTGGTGGTGTCCGGATAACTCCAAGAACGAAGGCTTCAGTCGAACTAGATGGAGCTGCTGGGGTAGGTGCTAGAGCTGGTGGCACTGAAGCTGTAGCTGGTGCAGATGAAGTGGGTCTAGTGTCTGGTACTGGTACTGCAGT
Organism: Triticum aestivum; assembly: GCF_018294505.1. Classification (NCBI taxonomy): domain Eukaryota; kingdom Viridiplantae; phylum Streptophyta; class Magnoliopsida; order Poales; family Poaceae; genus Triticum; species Triticum aestivum. The sequence continues at coordinate 447,053,180 of NC_057797.1, forward strand.
TGATCTCTGAGCTCGAGGCACTCTAGCAAATGCATCAGTGGTTGTTCTGCCCTTCCTCTCCTGCATGTTATCCTATAGCTGCTCCACAACAGACTAGATCTCAGTTACCTTCACATCCATGTCATAGAACTTCTGCTCCATGATTCTTTCCAAGCTCTCCTGGTTTCGAGTCAGGATGGCCAGTCCTTTCTCTATCCTTAGAGTGGATGCCAAGTAGCCAAGCTGATATTGCTTGCTTTTTAGAAGATACTGAGATGCCTCCTCCCGGGTTGGCATTTTTGCAGCTTTTTCTGTTTTTGCCTTCTCTCTCTTGGCTTGTGCTTGTACTGAGGGTGGTTCATCTTCATCCATAATCACTTGGTTGTCCTCAAAATCTGGATAGATGATAAAGTGTTCCTTATCCAACAGATATTTTCCTGTGCCCATCTTTGAGTTAATCAACTCCTGAATTTGTGGGGCATATCCACAACTTCTCTTTTGGTCTGCTGCTGTCCTCTTGATAGTCTCAACCATGAGGCTCATGACCTTGAATTTCTATGGCGCATCAAATATGTGTAGCAAATTAATTGCATGCCCTCTGATCATGTTGTGGTGACCTGACTTGGGCAAAAGAGTGTGCCTGAGGATCCAGTTGATCGTTGGCAGTCCTGACAGAAGAAAATGGACTGGCCCAAACTTGAAAGTCTCAAGAGCTTTGTCGGGGATCTCCTTGTAGATCTGTGACATAGAATTGTGATCCATCTTTTTCTTGGCATAAACATCCAAGTCCTCTTCACTCTCTTTTGGGGCATTGATCAGATTGGCCCATTCCTCAATAGTTGATTGGTATCTCGTTCCTTCAGACATCCAAACTATTCTGCCATCTGGATAGAAATGTGCTGTGGAGTAGAATTGTATAATGAGATCATCATTCCAGTTTGTGAGCTTCTGCCCAACAAAGTCTGCAACTCCACACGCACTGAAGCTGTCATACACTCCAGGATAGTGTTCTTCATTCTCCTTCATGTAGGTCCAGTCGAACCACCTCATATCACACACTATAGGTTTCTTGTCCAACAAAATTGTCTCATAGAAATCCTGTTGTTCCTTTGTGTGGAACCTGTAATCAACAGCAGTACTTCTCCTGGTGGCATATGGATCTGACTCTCTCCATAGCCTCAACCCTGAGTCTCTCCTGATCTTCATGTTCTCAGCCACAGGATGAGCATCATTGTGGTCTGGAATCTTGGGTTTGAGCTTCCTCAGGACTTGTCCTTCATCATCTTCATCAGCAGCAACTTCAGGTACTGGGGCCTTGTTCTTCTCAGCAGCTGGTATACTCCTGGTATTCCTCTTAGGTGCACTCTTGGGCTTGGAGGCTTCTTTGGGTGCTTCTTTGGGCTTTGATGTTATAGCCCCTGACTTTATAGCATCACCCATTAGCTTTTGTGCCTTGGGTGCTGGTGCAGCAACCTCTTCTTCCAATTCCTCTTCAAAAACTCTCATGATTGAGGATCTCCCAAGCACTCTAGCAGTGGTCTTTTTGATCCTCTCCTTCCTCTTCTTCCCTTCTGTAGCAGCCTCTTTGGGATCAGATCCCAAAGGGACTTGAGTAGATGCTCTGGCCTTAGACATTGGAATTCTCTTTGCAGGAACCTTTTGCTTCATGCCTGGCTTGGTGGCAGCAGCAGTGCTATATTCCTTCTTAACCACTTTCTTCTTGGAAGTGGCCTCATCCTCAACTGCCACATAGTCTTCATCCTCAGATTCAGAGGTCTTCTTCTTTCTGGCCCTAGTGGCAGCTTTGGGTAAGTTTCTTGGGGTGCTCCTTCTACCATCATCTGAACTGCTAGAGGGACTAGTGCCCTTACTCAGGTGAACCTGCTCCTCTGACCTGTTCTGGCTGTCACTCTGATCAGACATATTGCAAACACTGACAACAGACCCTGTGAATAGATATAGATGAGATAGAGTGGATGAGCATCAAAAAATGCAGAGGGCTTTGCAAAAGAATGAGTCAAACACTTAGTTTTAGTTTTCCACAGAAAGCATTTTGGATCAACCGATTTCTAAACTCGGTGATACCGAAGCAGCTGTTGGAACCTAAACTAGTGAACTCGGTCAGACCGAGTCGCAGTTCGGTGGCACCGAGACTGCTAGGGTTTCACAAAGTCCTAAACTCAGTCACAATGATTTGCAATTCTCGGTCAGACCGAGAATTACATGTGCAATGGCCTGAGCCAAATCGGTGGTACCGAGTTCCACAACTCGGTGGGTCCGAGATGGTTTCGACGGAAACCTAACCCTAAATTTTCAATTCAACTCTAATCTACAGAGTGTTTTGACTGGATAAGATCGTTTCAATCGTGGCAAGATTCATGGAAAACACAATGTGCTAGGAATCGGATTGAGGATAGCACAGTGATCAAGTTCATACCCTAGTTCGGCGATGAACTTGCTACGGCGGCAACGGCGGGGATGATTCCCGTTGACGGCGGCGGAGACCAGCGGCAGGAGGCGGCTGGCAACGAGGAAGACGATCCGGAGACCCTGGAGGCAGAGCGGGCTAAGCGCGGGTCGAGGAGGTTCGGAAAGTTTTCCAAAATTTGACCCATGGGTATATATAGCCCGACCCTGTCGGTGTGACCGAGTGGAACAACTCGGTGGCACCGAGATTCATAACTGTAATCAGTTACTGAAACTCGGTGTGACTGAAAGGTTCAAATCGGTTGCACCGAGATTGAAAACCTAGATCGACTTAGTGATCTCGGTATGACCGAAATGGATGAATCGGTCAGACTGAAACGCACAAAGAAGTTTTGGAAGTTTAAGTCTATGACGAATCGGGGACTCCGAGTGCTCCTCACACAGAGTGGTTCGAATCTGACTTGATCAAATTTCGTGATGTAGCATGAATAGAGTTTGAGATGAGAAAAGCATAGATAGCTAGAGAGGGTTCTTAGGCATTCTTGTCCATCCACTTGGCAAAAGAAAAGAAAACCAATCAATCAAAACAACAAGTGGATGTCCTCGAATGAGTAAAATATGCAATCAACATGCTAACACAATAAAATGGCAATTGAAATATGTGGCAAATCATGCACAACCAATTCTAGCATCTATCAAACAATTTACGATGACTAGGTCATCTATATATGAGTATATTGACTTAGGATTCAAATGAGAACATTTGATCATAGGTCATACTCATCGTTTAAGCACAAGTGGGGTTACCACTTTTACATAAAGCATTGTTGTGTTCACACCATTAGAGTTTCTTTAGCTCAATTATTAGAGTAAAGCTCCCCTAGATGTGAGATCCCCCTTAAGAGGGATGAACTAACCTTGGGTTTTGTCGATGATGACTTCATGTAGATGTTGAAGATGTGGATGCTCAATGTTGATGTTGATCATTTGGAGCTATCCATTGGAGTGAGTTGCACTTTCAATACCTACACGGGTTAGTCCCACAAGGAACAGACAAGGATATCCATAGACATAAAGTGATGCACACACAAGATGATGTCTATGAAAGCTTTTAGGTTACCGTGTCCCTTGTCTTACCAACAAGAGGGTTTGTGACTCCTTGAACTAGTGCAAAATGTGGAAGTTGATTGCACTTGTTCTTGCCAAGATGATAAGAGTGAAGTATGTTGGCGGAGTCACCCTCAAGAACTCTCTAGTTCTTCTTCTTCGGGATCCACACCATCTTGATGGGAATCCTCGGCGTTGTAGTTGTACTTGATGAAGTGGAACTTGAAGTAGTCTTGGGAACCCACTTGACCAAGGCCTTAGGAGCTTCTTCAAATGCATCAATTTCCTCTTGAAGCTTGTCCTTGCCTTTTTGCTTGTGGTCTTGTGGTGGAAGATCATCTCGAGCTTGTGTCCCTTTGAAAGAAGTAGGATCATACTTCTCTTGTTGAGGAACAAACTTCGTCTTGGGGTATTGATCTTCTTCCCACTCAACTCCATTGACATTGAACTTTCGTTCAAAACCAACACCTTGATTCTTCCGGTGCCTTCCTTGCTTGCGTACAATTTCGTCGAATTGCTTACTTCGGGCAAGGCTCTTGTAAACACCTTTCTCTATAATTCCCTTCAATAAGCTATTTTCTTGCTCAAGTGTAACTTGGCTAAGAGAATCATTAGTGGAATCAAGAAAACTACTCGAAGCAACAATATTGGATTTAGCATGATTATTGTTACTACTAGAGGAAGAATCTTTCTTGTTCTTGTTACTAGACTTGACTTGAGGCATGTAAGTGGATAAGAGTAAACGCTTGGCAATGTAAGAAGAACTTTTCTTACGAAGATCATCATTGATTGCTTTTAAGAACTCATGCTCTTGCTCAAGGTTGATCTTTTCAAAGCGTAATTTCTCATGAGTCCTTAAAAGTTCTCGATGATCTCCTAAGATAGTTTCATGAGCTAACTTAAGAGTGTTTAGTTCTTTAGTTAGAGACTCAATCTTCTCCTTATCATTGTCATTCGTTTTATCTGGATTACCATGATTAATTGACGTTTCATCACAGTATTCATCACTAGAGTTGTCAACAAGTAAATCATCATCACCTAACAAGTCATCTTCATCACTATTGAAATCAACATACTCGGGGTGTGATACCTTTGGGCCTTTAGCCATGAAGCATGTTCCAACTCCTTCATTTGGTGAGTCAAATATGTCGTAGGAGTTGGTTTTCACAAGTGCTAGACCGGCAACACCTTCATCTTGAGTATATTCGGAGTCGGAGTGATAGCTTCTCTCGGAGTGGTTTTCGGAGTCGGAGCCGGATACCCATTAACCAACATGAGCTTGATGTCTTCGTTTTGTGTAGCTCCTTGATGACTTGTCCTTTATTTCCAAATCCTTGCTTCTCCGTGAGGGTCTTCATTCATAACGATCATCTCTACTCCTTCTTTCTCTCGATGGTGATTCTTCTCTTCTACTTCTTCTCTTGGGAGAATATTCTCTTCTCTTGTAGGGGGCCGTACACTCATTGGAATAGTGTCCGGGCCTTCCACAATTGTAGCAGTTTCGCTCTTGACTAGAAGATCTTTTGTCATTGTAGGACCTTGACTTGGAGCTTCTCTCTTTGCTTCTACTCTTGTAGAACTTGTTGAAGTTCTTCACCATTAATCTCAATTCTTCATTGAAGGTTTATTTCTCACTCGATGATGTGGGGGCTTCACATGAGGCTTTGTAATCACCACTTGATTTGTTGTGAAGTTCCTCTTTATCCTTGAGTGACATCTCATGAGCAACAATTCTTCCGATGACTTCCGTTAGCTTGAGATCTTTGTAATTTGGCATCATTTGGATCAATGTGCACACATATCATATTTTCCATCCAAGGCTCTTAGGATCTTCTTGATGATGAATCTATCGGTCATCTCTTCACTCCCTAAGCCGGCAATCTCATTTGTGATAAGAGCAAGCCTAGAGTACATTTCAGCGACACCTTCACCATCCTTCATTTTGAACTTGTCAAGTTGACTTTGAAGCACATCCAATTTGGATTCCTTGACGGAGTCGGTACCTTCGTGCATATCAATCAAAGTATCCCAAATTTCCTTTGCATTCTCAAGACGGCTGATTTTGTTCAATTCTTCGGGGCACAATCTGTTGAAGAGGATATCACAAGCTTGAGCGTTGTATTGCAGCATTTTCAACTCTACCGCGGTGGCTTCACAGTTTGGTTCTTTCCCGTCAAAGAATTCACCTTGCAAGCCAATACACACAATAGCCCAAACGGCGGGGTTATGTCCAAGAATATGCATTTTCATCTTATGCTTCCAACTAGCAAAATTAGTGCCATCAAAGTAAGGACCTCTACGGTGATAATTTCCCTCGCTAGATGACATACTCTCCTAGGTTGTCAAACCAAGGCTATGACCGCCAAAAGCTATGGAAATCAAAGCAAATGGAGACCAAATAAAAATCTAGCCTTTTCCCAATTTTAGTTCTTGGCAGATTTTAGCTATCTTAGCACAAGTCAAGCAATCTCCACACAATTCAAGCAAGCATGCAAAAGAGTATATGAGTAGCGGAAAGTAAAGCATGCAACTTGCAAGAATGTAAAGGGAAGGGTTTGGAGGATTCAAATGCAATTGGAGACATGAATGTTTTTGTCGTGGTTCTGATAGGTGGTGCTATCGTACATCCACGTTGATGGAGACTTCAACCCACAGAGGGTAACGGTTGCGCGAGTCCACGGAGGGCTCCCCCCACGAAGGGTCCACGAAGAAGCAACCTTGTCTATTCCATCACGGCCGTCGCCCACGAAGGACTTGCCTCACTAGCGGTAGATCTTCACGAAGTAGGCGATATCCTTGCCCTTACAAACTCCTTGGTTCAACTCCACAATCTTGTCGGAGGCTCCCAAGTGACACCTTGCCAATCTAGGAGACACCACTCTCCAAGAAGTAACAAATGGTGTGTTGATGATGAACTCCTTGCTCTTGTGCTTCAAATGATAGTCTCCCCAACACTCAACTCTCTCTCACAGGATTTGGATTTGGTGGAAAGAAGATTTGAGTGGAAAGCAACTTGGGGAAGGCTAGAGATCAAGATTCATATGGTTGGAATGGAATATCTTGACCTCAACACAAGTGTAGGTGGTTCTCTCTCAGAAAATGTGTATTGGAAGTGTAGGTATGTTCTGATAGCTTTCTCCACGAATGAAGAGTGGGTGGAGGGGTATATATAGCCTCCACACAAAATCTAACCGTTACACACAATGTGCCAAACTCGATGGGACCGAATGGTTAAACTCGGTCGGACCGATTCAGCAAACCTAGTGACCGTTAGGATTTTCGGTGGGACTGAGATGCAACTCGGTAGGACAGATATGGTTAGGGTTAGGGCATAATGTAATCTCGGTGTGACCGATTACACAAACTCGGTGGGACCGATTTTGGTAATAAGCTAACCAGAGAGTTGGTCAGGTAAACTCGGTGGGACCGATTCACTCATCTTGGTGAGACCGAAATGTTACAAAAGGGAAACAGAGAGTTTACATTGCAATCTCGGTGGGACCGATCGCTCATCTCCGTAAGACCGAAACGTTACGAAGGGAAACAGAGAGATTACAATCCCATCTCAGTGAGACCGAGATCCCTATCGGTGAGACCGATTTGCCTAGGGTTTTTGGCAGTGGCTATGACATTTGAAACTTGGTGGCGCCGGATAGAAAGAATCGGTGGGGCCGAGTTTGACTTTTGGTTTAGGTCATATGTGGATGTGGGAAGGTAGTTGAGGATTTTGGAGCATATCACTAAGCATTTTGAGCAAGCAAGCCATTAAGCAACACCTCATCCCTCCTTGATAGTATTGGCTTTTCCAATATACTCAATGTGATCTTGGATCACTAAAATATAAAATGCAGAGTCTTGAGCTTCAAGCTTGAGCCAAACTTTTTGTCCTTAGAATTTTGAGGGATCCACTTTCCTCATCCATGCCATGCCATTCATTGAGCTTTTCCTGAAATATTAATCTTGGAATAATGTTAGCTCAATGAGCTATATGTTGTTAGGAATTACCAAAACCACCCAGGGATAGTTGCACTTTCACATAGTTATCATCCATCAGCCAATGCTATCCCACAGGCTGGTTATTATAGTATTATACCACTTCTAGTATTTCCTATGTTGTTCTTAAATACTTTTGTGTGCCATCTAGTTAATCTCGAGTACAAACGATACATATTCTGTAGCTTTCATCTGTGTTCTCCCTTTAGTTTATGAGACCCTTTGCTACTAGTTAACCCCAGTCCTACTATTTATGTCATCTCCTACAGGCACTCATTACATAAATCTAACTACTAGTTGTCTTCCATGCATGTCAGATATAATTGTACACACTGATATATCCACAAGAACCTCATGGAGCAATGTAAAGGCCAATAAACTTGATGTCAATGATACCCAATATGATGGAACATGTAAAGGCAGTTCTTCAGAAGACTTGCTGAAAGATGATGAATCGTCTTCACCCCACAAGGTCCTTGCTCTAACTTGGCCTGTGATATGGGTACAACATGCATATAATGTCCTGGAGTGTATCTACTGTGTTGCAATGCCATGTGCTTAGCATGCTGATCATGCATGTAAATATGTCATGCCTTCCTGTTTTACATTCCGCTAGCATACAGTTTTACATTCAACTAGTGTTTTTTTGCTGTGTTTTCCTGTCGTATCCCTAGCTCTTACACCATACTCCCTCCGTCTGGATTACATGTTGCCGAAATGGATAAAAAAGGATTTATCTAGAACTGAAATACGCCTAGACCCATCCATTTTTTTCCGGATGGAGGGAATACATGTCAATATGTCATGCCTTTCTATTCTTCAGTACCTATTCCACCTCTTTGCTGTTGCATGTTTTATAATTAAAGCACCATTCTTCTATACAAGGCATGCAAGGGGAAGACGACCATGTTAGAATCTGAAGGGTTACAAACAAGGCCTTTGCAAAAGATCCAAATGCCAGGAGATAATAAACCAACTCTAGTTTTTATAGATACTTCTCCAGCACAGAGAAACCCAACTCCTACTGATAATAAGCAGATTCCAGTGGCCAAAGAACTAGTCCGCTCCAGTCCAGCAAAAATATGTCAACTCAATTCTAAGAAGTGTTTGCGTATCCTTGCATCATGAAATTTTATAGCATGCTGATCATATTTTCTACATGTTTCTTACGCATCTCTCTTTTAGAAAATAAGCTTAACAGATAGAAGATTTTCTGCAATGGTATCATTTATGAGGAAAGATTCTTGCAGGAATTCTCTGTGCTCTAATGTAGATGTAAGTACCTGTTGTATATGACTATATTTTTACATCAGCATGTATTTTGTTAATCGGCGTGAATCCAAGCTTTATCTGATCTAAATTTAGTTGTAGCAAAATGTATGATTAAAGGCCACAATGTTGATTTTTGCCAGGAAAACTGCCTGGTAGTTTTGCATCCTGAGCTGCATGATTGTACTAACTCATATCAGTGGGTTTGAATACTTTGGTTCTGCAGTGGGTTTTTCAGTGTTTTTTTTACTGTGTTGTCCTGTTGTATCCCTAGCTCTTACATCATACTCCCTCCGTCCGGATTAAATGTCGTAGAAATGGATAAAACTGGATGTATCTAGAATTGAAATACGCCTAGACCCATCCATTTATTTTCGGATGGAGTGAATACATGTCAATATATCATGCCTTTCTATTCTTCAGTACCTATTCCATCTCTGCTGTAGCATGTTTTATAACTGAATCACCATTATTCTATATAAGGCATGCAAGGGGAAGACAGCCATGTTAGAATCTGAAGGGTTACAAACCAGGTCTTTGCAAAAGATCCAAACGCTAGGAGATAATAAACCAACTCCATTTTTCATAGATACTGCTCCAGCACAGAGAAACCCAACTCCCGCTGATAATAAGCAGATTCCAATGGCCAAAGAACTAATCCGCTCCAGTCCAGCAAAAGAATGTCAACTCCATCCTAAGAAGCGTGTGCGTATCCTCGCATCATGAAATTTTATAGCATTCTGATCATATTTTCTACATGTTTCTTACCCGTCTCTCTTTTAGAAAATAAGGTTAAACAATACAAGGCTTCCTCCATTGGGATCGTATTTGAGGAAAATATCTTGCGGGAATTCTCTGTGCTGCAGTGCTGATGTAAGTACCTGTTGTATATCACTATATTTTTACATCAGCATGTATTTTGTTAATCGGCGTGACTCTAACCTTTATCTGGTCTAAAATTAGTTGTAGCAAAATGTTAAAGGCGCCAATGTTGATTTTTGTAAGGAAAACTGCCTGGTAGTTTTGCGTACTAAGCTGCATGAATGTGCTATCTCATATCACACACATTACTGAATTGTAGTGCTTCTCTGGTTGCCCATTCATTCATTCATTGTGTCAATGTTGCTTTCGTATTACCTTACCTGGCTGATGATAGCTGTGCCATATTGTGTTAATTTGGTGTAGGCTAGTTGCCCAAACGTTTATTGTGTCAATGTTGCTTTCCTATTATCTGACTTGGCCAATGATAGCAATGCTAGTGTGTTAATTTTGTGCAGGTTGCTGAAGATAAGAAGACAAACTCTGAAAATAGCAAGGCAACCCCATTGTTTCTTTCTAGTAAATCTAGGCCAGGTAATATGGCAATAACTCATGATTAATCTGTTTGGTTCCCGTCCTAATTTACGTTATGATGCAGTGGTCAAGACACTCTCCACTATCGATAATACAAGCCTGCCAAAATCGCCATCTAAATCTGTTTAGTATCCTCTTTCTCGAATGCAACGGAATAAATGTATGTTTGTGAACCAATTAATGGCTGAAGCAATGATGGAAATGGTGGATGAATCAGAGGTGCAGAGTCGTGTGACACAACAACTGATCAATGTTTTTAGAGACAGTGTGGCAAAGCAGCAAGAACTTGCCCACATGCTTATGGGCGTCATCTGTGCTGAGGTTGCAGATTGTGATGTTGTAGATGGTTAGGTTCTGCTCATTTATTTGCACTGGCATCAATCTTTGATTGCCCAGTGGATGTAATTTCCTATAATATATTCTGGATGTGCAACGTTATTCCCTGTATGTCATACCTTTTCTCGTCGTAATGGGCTCAAATTATCTAATTTGGCCTAAAGACATGAATGAACTTTAGTGGGCCCATTGAGTTAATGGTCCGTTACTAGGCCGAAAGTTAATGGTCGGCCCTCTTACCTCCTGGGTCGTTAATAGGTCGACATCGAAGCGGGCAACAGGTGGCCCCAATTTATTTCATGGGCCGTTAACAGGCCGTTACTAAGTTTGGGCTACATATGGCCCAACTATACTATAGGCCTTTAGCAGGCCGAAAGAGACAGCGGGCTTGTATTGGACCATGAAGAGCATGGGCCGCTAAGAGGCTGAAAGTCAGGTCGTATTGTAAACGGCCCAACTGTGTTGTGGGCCTTTAGCAGGTCGAAAGAGAAATCGGGCTGGTATTGGACCATGAAGGGCATGGGCCATTAAGAGGGCAAAACTAAGGTCCGACTACAAATGGCCCAACTCATTTATGGTCCGTTAACAGGCCGAAAGGCACACAGGGCCGAGAATTGGCCCAACACCTAAATGGGTCGCTAAAAGGCCAAAACTCAGGTCCGACTACAATTGGCCCAACTGATTTATGGGCCGTCAACAGGCTAAAAGTGACACCGGGCCAGAAATTGGCCCAACACTTAAAATGGCCACTAAAAGGCCGAAACTCAGGTCCGACTACAAATGGCCCATCAAATTTATGGGTTATCAACAGGCTGAAAGACACACCGGGCCGGAAATTAGCCCAACATTTAAATGGGTCGCTAAAAGGCCGAAAGATGTACATCGTGAAAATTGGCCCATCCATTAAATGGGCCGTTAACAGGCCGAAATCTCATCGGGCCGATATTGAGACCAAGTATATAGCGGGCTGTTAAGGGGCCCGAACTGACGATGGCCTGCAATGGTGTCAAATCTTTAACGGGCCGAGTTGGCACATCTCGTATGGGACGTGGGCTTAAATGGACCTGACACAAGTAGGCCTTATGTGGGCCCGCCTGCTAATTTTTACTGGGCCGGCCTTTTTCACCAGAATGGGCCACTGTTGGGTCGTGCCATGTGTCGACATATCATAGGCGCCTATCTGACCCACTGACGAGCTGACACGTGTTTCATCCGGCCAATAAGAATTTTACACGTGGAAATTTCCCATTGGTCGGGGATGTTAATGGGTTATCGGATCCAAAACCAGACCCGAGAGCTTAACGGTGCTCCGTTACGGTGGATGCCACATGTCGGTCACCCTTGACGAAAACACCTCTGTGACGTGCGATTTATCGTCATGGAAGTGGACACTTCCGTGATGATAATTTTGGTAATGTCATGGAACACTTCTACGACAGCACAAGTATGACTATCTTGATTCTATCATAAATTTTTCATGGATGTACATGCATGACAAAAAAGCGACCTACTATGACAAACACGTATCATCACGGAAGTGTATTTTTTTTGTAGTGTTGGCTCTTTTTGATTGTATTCATGATATGGACCATATTTTTCCGGATTAGTCGTGCTCTATTTGAAGCATTTTGTTTTATCTCTGTTCTGATTTAAATATTGTTATTTATTTACTGGAAAATTGAGGTATGAAGAATATAACAGTGACAACTGGGAGCCACTTATTAGAACCTGACAACTGGGTCCCATCTCACTAGTGGGCCTACCTTTTGAAAAAAATAAAATCAAAAACTTTGGAGCCATAAAGGCCATGCCCTAGAAAATAAAAAGGCCAAATTGTTGGGCCAGGCCCATGTATCTAAAGAAAATTAACAAAAAAAATATACAGTATAAAGGCTGTATTAGTGGGCTCGGCCCATATAAATGCCGGATTGGACCGGGCTGAATCTTATCAACGACCTTTTCAATTGGTCGCAATTTTGCCACGTCAGATTGCCACGTCACTTCCGACGTGGCCTGGGCAGAGAGCTAGCGACCAAAACAGAAGGTCATGGAATCAACAACCTTTTGTTTTGGTCGTGGAATTCCACGACCTTCTCAGAGAAGGTTTTTAATTTTAGTTTATGACCGCCAGCTTTTGACCTTTGGTTTTTGGTCACAAAAAGGTCGCAAATGAAAAACAATTTCCTTTCAGTGACCAATAGTGATGGTCGCAAGTTGACATATTTCTTGTAGTGACTCCTAGGAATAAATTCAAAGATTTCATTCTCGCAAAAAGGATCTCTTATCACTTCAACAAAATCAGGGTGGATACTAATCATCTTAAGATCTCCTTTATTGCTATCACTAAAAGTTGCAACCTTGTTTCTGGATCTCCTACTCTTTATGGGAGTTTCCTCAATAATTTTAGTGGTAGTAAAAGCCGTGCTTAAATTACTAAAGATTTCTTCCAATTTATCAATCCGAGACAGACTTTCTTCTATTCTTTCATGGATCAAGGTACCCCTCTCTTTTAACAACTTAAAAATATTGCCCGCTTTTGACCCAAGATTAGTAGCAAAATTATGCATCTTTTTATGTATAATTTCCATATGATCTTCGGTGAGCATTTTCTTTTCAATAGCATCTAGTCTTTCCATAACATGCTCAAGAGTGAAAATTGTTTCATTAACCATAGGAGGTGGTGAGCCCACTAAATTTCCAATAGCATTAAGAGCATCAAGAGGAGGACTCATTAAGAAATTTCCACCGGTGTCGGTGTCAAAACCGGCGGATCTCGGGTAGGGGGTCCCGAACTGTGCCTCTAGGCGGATGGTAACAGGAGGCAGGGGACACAATGTTTTACCCAGGTTCGGGCCCTCTTGATGGAGGTAAAACCCTACGTCCTGCTTGATTAATATTGATGATATGGGTAGTACAAGAGTAGATCTACCGCGAGATCAAGGAGGCTAAACCCTAGAAGCTAGCCTATGGTATGATTGTTGTTTTTTCTACAGACTAAAACCCTCTGGTTTATATAGACACCGGAGAGGGCTAGGGTTACACAGAGTTGGTTACAATGGTAGGAGATCTACATATCTGTATCGCCAAGCTTGCCTTCCACGCCAAGGAAAGTCCCTTCCGGA
>NC_057797.1:447066903-447084151 GCF_018294505.1 Triticum aestivum
GGACTAAAACCCTCCGGTTTATATAGACACCGGAGAGGGCTAGGGTTACACAGAGTCGATTACAATGGTAGGAGATCTACATATCTGTATCGCCAAGCTTGCCTTCCACGCCAAGGAAAGTCCCTTCCGGACACGGGACGAAGTCTTCAATCTTGTATCTTCATAGTCCAGGAGTCCGGCCGAAGGTATAGTCCGGCTATCCGGACACCCCCTAATCCAGGACTCCCTCAGTAGCCCCTGAACCAGGCTTCAATGACGGCGAGTCCGGCGCGCAGATTGTCTTCGGCATTGCAAGGCGGGTTCCTCCTCCAAGTACTTCATAGAAGATTTTGAACACAAAGGCAGTGTCCGGCTCTGCAAAATAAGTTTCCACATATTGCCATAGAGAGAATAATATTCACACAAATCTAATCTGCTGACGTATTTCATAGCGTGACATCACACCATGGCGAAGTCTTTATTCGAATCGTTTTACGGTCCCACCTCAGCGCGTTTTAGCGAGGTGGTTTCCTTGGCACGTCTTGTCAAAGTAGAGATCGTGTCCCCTTATTCCAGGATTCTCATCCATGCGGGCATGGGTAACCCAACCGTACCCGTTGGTATGTTTTCTCGATCAAAGGCGAGTCCTAAACGGTCACGGGGAGGGCCCTTGGTATTCAACCTCTTATAAAGAGACCAAGGCCTTACTCCTTTCTTTCAATCTCCAACGAGTTCGCCCTTCGCCTTGAGTTCCAACACCCAAGGCTCTAGATTTCAGGCGCTTCGGACCTTTGACAATGTCCGGTTCCGACCTTCGAGGCCGATGGATGCCCTCCTCCGTCACGGAGGAGGACGTGCTGAAGTTGAGAGAGGCCAGGTTCTTGACCGGCGAAATCTCGCATAGGCTGCCTGCTCAAGGGCAGGTCATTCCCACTCCCAAGCTTGGTGAGAGTGTGGTGTTCATGCCTCACTTCCTTCGGGGGCTAGGCTTCCTGACGGATCCCTTCGTGAGGGGGCTCATGTTTTATTATGGGCTGGAATTTCACGACTTAGCTCCGGAGTCTATCCTCCATATTTCCTCATTCATCGTCGTGTGTGAAGCCTTCCTTCGTATTACTCCTCACTTCGGAATATGTCTCAAGACCTTCAAAGTAGAGCCGAAGATGATCGAGGGACGACACATGAAGTGCGGAGGTGCTTTTATAAGCAAGAATGCTGGTGCTCCATGGCCCGAGGGCTCTTTTCAAGGGGAGTCCAGCTTATGGCAATGAGCGTGGTTTTATATCACAGCTCCCAGGAGCACCAAGTGGGTGGCGCTGCCTGCTTTCCGCTCGGGTCCCTTGCCACGACTGGTATCATGGGTCAATAAGGGGCTGGACTGGGGGCCGGCAAAGGACGTGCCCCTGTTGCAGGGCCGCACCCAAGATCTCCTAGAAAGAGACATCAGTCTGGTCGTGGTGACGCAGGTTATGTTAATTCGCCGAGTTCTGCCCTGCAAACGTCGCCCCCTCCGCCTGTGGGAGTTCAACCCGGAGGGACCACGAGTTCTCCAATATTTTCTTGGCATGACGCCCGTGGAGATGTACAAATTGTTCTTCGGACCACAAGTAGTGTGTCCGGATTCTACGGAGGACGCAGGTCTGAGCTGCAATCGTCCGGATACTCAAGTAAGTATCCTTGTGCCCAGACTCGCTATCCGTATATTTATCATAAAATTGTCCCTAAAAGAGCTGTCCTTAAACATGAGTGGATAGAGAAAGCAAAGCTAATCAAGTGTCCGCCCCCCTCCTCGAGACCACGCCGGGTCCCGTGCTAGTCAGGATGTTGGAGGTTGTGCCTTCAAAGGAAAGCGAGGGAGGGGACAAGGAAGCTATATCCTCCTCGGAGGAGGTTGTCCGGAAGGGAGGAATCGAAAATTCCTCTCCTCAGGGGAAGAAGAGGACCGCCTCTGAAGACCCGGAGATCATGGCCTCAAAGCGGGGGAAGAAATCTTCGCCAGAGGGTCCTGTGCTGGGGGATACTTCGGCCGAATTATGTCCTCAAGGGGATCAGCCCTCCACCGAGCCGTAAGTAGAGAGGAGTTTTCTTTTCAAGGAACAAGAGAAATCCTTGCTTTATATCTGAGAAAAGTAATCGAAAATTTACCTTGTAGCTCGGACCTTAGCCCTTCTCAGCAGAGCTCGTCTTCGGGGGATCTTCTTCCGGAGATGATGGAGAGCGGAACGCCTCCCCCTACCGTACCGCCTCGCGAGACGGGCGACCCTGAGGTATCGTCGCGGAGGGTTTCTCCGAATCCGGCAGGGCCAGAAGGCAGTCATATGGCCCCCAAAGCCCTCCGCGTCCGGCCTTCGAAAAGGGCCATCGGACGAGTCCAGCGCCATCTGGTGCGCGGTTGGAGGAGCTGAAGGATCTGCTACGGCGAGCATCTATCTCAGAGGAGCACCGTGCATTGATGGGTACGGTGATTGAGAGGATTTCATCCGCGGAGAGCGGATTGCACGAGGCCGTCAGGAGTTTACTGACAGGTTTTGAGGTACGCGAAATAATGTACCCTTTTTGGACAGTTGCGCATAAATAAGATGCGCCCTGTGTAGATAGTAGCCCCTGAGACTCTGTGCGTTGTCAAAAGTGACGGCACACAGAGGATCATAATCCCAGGTCTAATATGCCGCCTTCATACGTAGGTGGCAAAGTGTTCGGTGGCAAGCCGGACTGATGAATTTGCCGAGTTAAAGCGGCAACTTGACGTGGCAGATGCTGGCATCGCGCTTGTCAACAAGCGGCTTGACGAGGCGCAAGGTATGTAATTCCTCCGGTGGCACCTGGTAAGAGGAGCTTTATGCCAGTATCTTACAATGTGTGCGCTTGATGCAGATGGTGCTGCCGCCATGGAGAATCTTCGGGCGGAACTTGCCCGAGCCAAGGAGCAAGCCAGGAAAAGTGATGCGGCTGTCGGAAAGGCAATTGAAGAGCTGAAAGCCGAACAGGCTGCTCACTGCCGAAGCAAGAAGGAAATGGCTGAGATGGCCGTGAAGCTGAAGAACGCTGCTGACCGTTGCAAGCTTCTTGAAAAAGAAGATCGGGCGAAACAGACGGACCGGGAGAAGGCCGTTGCCGATGCCAAGGATGCTTGCTCTGCGATGAGGGCTATGAAGGAGGAGCTGCGTCAGGCCGGAGAGATCCCGGCTGGAAAGCCCTTTATGCTGCGGAGGAAGTTCTATGATCCTAAACATGCTCCGTTAGACCGGATGTGGAGTATGGCGGACACCTATCTGGATTTGGCAGCGAGTGCCGCGGATGCGGCCGAACACTTTCGAGATCAAGAAGATCGCGAAGTGGAAAAGCTCTTTTGGTCGCAGTTCCACAATCCGGAGTGTCTGCTGTCATTAGCCGATCGTTTGGCCGAATGGGCCGAGCTAAATAGGTTGTCCGGACTCACCATGAAGTATGTCATGAGTCATCTGTGGCCAAAGAGGCCAGATCCGAAAAGTTATTTCAACTTGGTGCAGCAGTTCCTTGGTGCGGTGCCGCATATCAATGCGATGAAGAGGTCAGCGTTCATAGAGGGTGCGCGGATGGCACTTGCCCGTGTCAAGACATACTGGGCGGAAATGGAGGCCACCGCTGTTGCATCCCCACACTCGGATGTAAGCCGAGTACCTGTGGAGCACTATTTTTAGGAAGTTCTGCAAGGTGCTCATTTAATAGAGACGTAGTGCTCGAAGGACACTATATTCGAATAGCATTATTGTAAAACAGTATTTTGATAAATTGTAGAAGCTTTTTATACCTGTGCCTGCAAGTATTATAATACCTCCTGTGCGGCCATTTAACATATATGTATATATAATCTGAAAGATGGCAGTCGTCGGCTTCAGCCCCCACGCACATAATGCGGGGGTGACAGAAGGCGCATTTTCACACTTGATCCAACGTCTTGGTCCTACAAAGGAGGTGATAGCGTAGCGAACTAGGCAATCGGACAATGATGCTTTATCACTTTCACTTAGCCATAGGAGTTTGACAGTGAGGCTACTTATATAGCCCCTGGTGGCGCATGCGCTCGCTCGAACTCGGGGCGCGTATGTGCCTGGCCGGGAAGCGGCCCTTTGTTAATGCGGAGGAATCCTAAAGATTCCGGTAAGTCATCGAGTGGTTGACCAGTCTCATGCTATATCATGACAGTCCGTTTTCGGCTTTCTCTACTGAGGTGCTCGCCTGGCCGAACCGGGGCACAATCGCAGTAGTTCTCCTGGTGCCGCCTTAACCGATAGAGCGGAACATAAGGTAGCAAAACACAGGAGCCAGGCAAACCCAACATTTGACCAAAGACATGATTCGGAGCTGATGCATATACGACCAAACTTGCGACGCCGAAAACTCCCTAAGGTATTCGGTCTTTATGAGGGCGGGCGGGATAACGCCCTTAGTAATAAGCCCCTAGTGTCCAGGTACGCACAAAAACTCTGACGTGGCCACATGCCAAAACGCCAGCCTCCTCCTTGGTTATACCAAGAAACCAGGGGATGTGTATCAACAAGAGACAGTAAAAAAGGTTTACGCAGGGTCTTAATCTGAAAAGAATCCTTGGAACGGGTCCCTGCTGCACGTCTGCGCGTGTGTCTCCGTTGTGCCGTATCCTGGACGGGTGTAGCACGATGCTCATATGTAAAAGAGAGGAACTTAGTTAAAGAAAGATCATGCCGAACATGAGTTATACTGAATAAACAAAGTATAAATCGAAATGGGTAAAACTGAGCTTTATTGTCTCTTGTTTTATATCCGCGGAGCCCCTAGTACAGGGGTATACGGCTATTAGGCCTTTATCAATTGTATGTTTATGCCGGACTCGTCCAGCCGTGTCTGTGGTCTTGACGACCTGTTTAGGTGCTTTGGCTGGTGAAGCCGCTTTATTGTGGGGCTGTCAAGGCAGTCGCACTGTCTTCCGTGCGGGAGGAACACTCAATGTTTTCCCTTTAATGAGATGATGCCTCGTGGACCGGGCATCTTAAGCGTAAGAGATGCATAATGCGGTATTGCGTTAAAGCGGGCGAAAGCTTCGCGTCCCAGCAGTGCTTGATAGCTACTTGAGAATGGGGCGATGTGGAAAGTTAGCTGTTCGCGACGGAAGTTATCGGGGAAGCCGAACATAACTTCTAGCCGGAGAGAACCCATGCAACGGGCATCCGGGCCTGGCGTTACCCCTTGAAAGGAGGTTTTGCTATGGCGAATTTTTGTTGGGTCTATCCCCATGTTGCGGATTGTGTCCTGGTATAACAGGTTTAGACCACTGCCGCCGTCCATCAGGACATTTGTAAAGTGGAGTCCGACGATTATTGGATCTAATACCAAGGCAGTCCAGCCTGCGTTCCGGATACTTCTAGAGTAATCCTGATGGTCGAAGGTGATCGGTTTTAACGACCATTGGCGAGACTCCTTTGGGATAGGCCGTATGGCGCATATCTCTGTTGGCGTCGTTCTGTTCGTCACGTGAAGTAAGTTTACTGTTTTGACTTCTTGTGGGAAATCCTTTTGTTTCTTGGTGCTCTGCTTGTGGGGTTCGTCGTCGTCCTCACTTGGTGTGTCGAGCCCCCTAATCCAGGACTCCCTCAACCGGTAATCGTATCAAGGATGAATCTATACCAAGTGGTGATGCCAACAAAAAAACAACGCAAAAGCACAACAGTAAATTACTTACGGATAGATCTATTATGAGCATTGTAAATTCTATACCAAGCATCTTTCAAACTTTCTCCTCCTCTTTGTTTCAAGTTGAGAACCTCGTTCTCGGGAGTGCAAGCAATAGAGGAGGAATTATCCATAACGGCAAACAAGATCTCACAATCAAAAACAGACCCGGCAAGAAACAGTGAACGGAACAAGAGGGGCGAATAAAATGGCAAATTTTTGTGAAGTGGGGGAGAGAAAAATGAGAGGCAATTGGAAAATAATGTAAATTTCAAGGAGATGGGATTTGTGATTAGGAACCTGGTTATATTGAAGGTCCTCCCTGGCAACGACGCCAGAAATTCTCCTTGATGGCAGCTGGAACTACGTCGGTATTTCCCCGGAGAGGGAGGGATGATGTAACACAGCGACGATAGAGTATTTCCCTCAGTTATGAAACCAAGGTATCGAACTAGTAGGAGAACGAAGCAACACAACGTGAACAGCCCCTGCACACAAATAACAAAAGTTCGCAACCTGACGTGTTAAAGGGTTTGTCAATCCCTTTCGGGTAACGGCGACAGAAACGGCGAGTGATGGGAGATAAAGTTGTAAATATTGATAGATCAAACGCCAAATAAAATAATCTACAACAAGGTATTTTTGGATTTTTGGTTTAATAGATCTGAAAATAAAAGCAAGGAAAAAGTAGATCGCAAGGCAAATATATGAGAAATAAGACCCGGGGGCCGTAGGTTTCACTAGTGGCTTCTCTCAAGAAAAATAGCAAACGGTCGGTAAACAAATTACTGTTGTCAAATTGATAGAACTTCAAATAATTATGACGATATCCATGTGTAACACCCCGGATGTAATTTACCTTATATGTATCCCAACTCTTGCCGTTTCCGGCACTAAGTTATTTTATTTCCCCGGGTTTGGGTGTTGTTGTTGCCTTTGTGTGTTGTCGCCGTCTTCGTGTGCATCTCAACTCTTACCTTATATGTATCCCAACTCTTGCCATCTTTGTGTGTTGTTGCCTTTGTCATGCATCTCATATCATGTCATAATGTGCATTGCATTTCCATACGTGTTCGTCTCTTCCATCCGAGCATTTTCCCAGTTGTCCGTTTTGCATTCCGCGCTCCTATCTCCTCCGGTGCCCCTTCCTACCTCCTTTCGTGTGTGGGAGTTAAACATTTCCGGATTGGACCGAGACTTGCCAAGCGGCCGTGGTTTACTACCGGTAGACCGCCTGTCAACTTTCATACCATTTGGACTTCGTTTGATACTCCAACGGTTAACCGAGGGACCGAGAAGGCCTCGTTTGTGTTGCAGCCCAACACCCTTCCAATTTGGCCCAAAACCCACCTAAACCCCTCCTATCGTCTAGAGCGTTCGATCACGATCATGTGGCCGCAAACCGCACTCCATTTGGAGCCTCCTAGCTCCTCCTACCTATAAAACTAGACCTCCCCCCGAAATTTCAGGTCAAAACACCCCTAACCCTAGCTTTCTTCCTCCTCCCGCCGCCGGACGCATCCGGATCGGACCGGACACGTCCGCCCGCCACCACCCGACCTATCGCCGCCTGCCACGTGGCTCCCCGCCATCCCCGCCACCAAAGCCCGCCGGGCCCGAGGCCAGCCCTCCCCGTGAGCCGCCCGGGCCAGAGGCGCCCTGCCCGCGCGCCTTCGTCCTCCTCCTCCGCGGCGCCCGAGCCGCCGCCTTCCTCCGCCTAGACGCTGGCGAGCCGCCGCGCCGCCTCGGCGACTGACCTCACCGCCACACCGGACGACGGCCCGCCGCCTCCGCTCGCCGCCGCCAAGTCCTACTCCGGCGCCGCCTCGCCGCCCTCCTCGTTGTCCGCGCCGCCCGGCAAGTTCGACTCCGGCGACTCCCTCATTCCGGCAAACCCATCTCCCCGGCGAACCTCGGCAGCCGTGCCGCTACAGTGCTCCCGGGCCGGATCTGAGATCTATTTTGGACGATTGACTTTTTATCCACGAAACCCTAATTATTTTCCAAACTTTGGCATGTCGTATCTCCGCATCCGTAGCTCTGATTTGCACATGTACCATACCAAAATGTTCGCCTCAAAGAGTACATCATTTCATATCATTGCATCATTTTCATTTGAGCTAATCTTGATGCCCGAAATGCTGTTGGAAGAGGGCTATGTGATAAACTTGTCGGATCTGTTTCATCAAATAGATATTTGTCATTTTTGCCATGTTTAATGTGTGCATGATATGCTCCTGAGCTCTACATGAGTTTTGTTATATGCCATGCTATCTTTACAGAGGTGCTTACCATGTATTTTTGTGATATGCATGGTGACTAGCACAAGCTTGCAAAGTAGCGTAATCGGTAATGCTGATTTCAGGGACTTAGAATTTCTCCAAGTCCTTGTCCTGATTTTGTCATTATGCCATATGTTCATGTTGTTTCCTAGTGATCCGTGGCTCTTTTGAGGATGATCAGTAAGGATGATTTTTTAACATTGTGGTTCTCTATCCATCAATGTCTTTCTTTACATTTATGGAGCACCCTAGCTTGAGTCAATCGAGCTCTACGTTTGCTATTTCGTGAATCCTGCAAGATTGTTGACTTGTTAGCGATTTTGCCGAGGATGTTGCTAGTGATCCGTGCATGTTATGTTGTTGTTCTTGCCATGTCTAGCTTCTATGCCATGTATTCTTGATGGGTGTATGTTTAGTTTGTCATGCCATGCTCTGTAGTGAGTGCATCAAGCTCGTGAACATGCCCACTCGTTAATTGATTTGCATGCTCCAGTTTTTCACTAAGTCTGAGATCTGTTTATGTTTTTGCCATGTCCACATGCTTGCAATTGTATTTTCTGATCCCTTTTGGCTCAAGGTCACTAAGGGACTTTTGTTAAGTGCTTTGAGTAGCTTCATGCCATGCCTTGCTTTGGCATGTTAATTTCCTGTAGCATGTAGTTTTCATGCTCCAAAGTGTGCTACCTGATGTTAAATTCCAGACTTGTGTTAATTTCACTAAGTCTGAAACCTGCTATCATTTGCACTTTTGCCATGCTTGTTTGAACCTGTTAATGGATGAATTGGTAGTATCTCACTGTTCATCTTTTGTCAAGCATCATGAGTGGACCCCTGCCATGTATTTTTTTGTCATGTTTAAGTGCCGTAGCATAATTATCTTGATGCTTTTAGATGGCTACTTGCTGATTATCGCAGACCGGTGCCATATTTGTTTTGCTTGCCATTTCCAAACCGTGCATCCAATTCCGGTGATCTTTATATCGATTTCAAACGAAATAACCTCACCGTTCCAGTGGCACTCTTGGATTTCCAAGTTGAGGCCAGGTTCAATCATTCCTTGTCAAATCTTGCATATGCATCACATATCGCATCCCGCATAGCATACCATGTTCGCATCATGTTGTTTGAGCATTGCACGTGGTTGATTGTGTTCCTTTTGCTTGTTTGTCTTGTTTGGGTAGATCCGGGAGACAAGTTCGCTAATGAGGAGCCCGTTGAGTTTGCTTACAAGGATCAAGTCAACTCTGACAACTTTGCAGGCAAGATGATCATACCCTCGAAATCACTTCTATCTTTGCTTGCTAGATGCTCGCTCTTTTGCTATGCCTATGCTATGATACCTACCACTTGCTTATCATGCCTCCCATATTGCCATGTCAAACCTCTAACCCACCATGTCCTAGCAAACCGTTGATTGGCTATGTTACCGCTTTGCTCAGCCCCTCTTATAGCGTTGCTAGTTGCAGGTGAAGATTGAAGATCGTTCCTTGTTGGTACATTGTTTATTGTTGAGATATCACTATATTATATTGTTATCTTAATACACCTATATACTTGGTAAAGGGTGGAAGGCTCGGCCTTTTGCCTAGTGTTTTGTTCCACTCTTGCCGCCCTATTTTTCCGTCATATCGGTGTTATGTTCCCGGATTTTGCGTTCCTTACGCGGTTGGGTTATAATGCGAACCCCTTGACAGTTCGCCTTGAATAAAACTCTTCCAGCAATGCCCAACTTTGGTTTTACCATTTGCCACCTAGCCTCTTTTTCCCTTGGGTTCCGCGGACTCAAGGGTCATCTTTAATTAAACCCCCGGGCCAGTGCTCCTCTGAGTGTTGGTCCAACCTGTCAGCTGCCGGTGGCCACCACGGGCAACTCTGGGCTAGCCTACCAGAACCTTGGACAATCCGGTGTACCCTGAGAACGAGATATGTGCAGCTCCTATCGGGATTTGTCGGCACATTCGGGCGGTGTTGCTGGTTTAGTTTTACCATTGCCAAGGATGTCTTGTAAAACCGAGATGCCGAGTCTGATCGGAATGTCTCGGGAGAAGGAATATCCTTCGTTAACCGTGAGAGCTTGTGATGGGTAAGTTGGGACACCCCTGCAGGGATTTGAACTTTTGAAAGCCGTGCCCGCGGTTATGGGCAGATGGGAATTTGTTAATGTCCGGTTGTAGATAACATGAAACTTAACTTAATTAAAATGAATCAACTGCGTGTGTAACCGTGATGGTCTCTTCTCGGCGGAGTCCGGGAAGTGAACACGGTGTTGGAGTAATGTTTGACGTAGGTTGTTCTAGGATCACTTCTTGATCATAGTTCTTCGTTCGTGCTTTGCTTTCTCTTCTTGCTCTCTTTTGCGAACAGGATAGCCACCATATATGCTAGTCGCTTGTTGCAGCTCCACATATTTTACCTTGCCTTACCTATAAGCTTAAATAGTCTTGATCGCGAGGGTGTGAGATTGCTGTGTCCCCATGACTCACATATTACTTCCAAACCAGATGCAGGGACCGATGATACCGTTCCAGACGATGCGCTTGAGCTCAAGTGGGAGTTCGATGAAGACTCTCGTCGTTACTATGTGTCTTTCCCAGATGATCAGTAGTGGTGCCTAGTTGGGGCGATCGGGTACCGTGTCGCATGTTGGGTTTGATCTTTTATTTTGGTACCGTAGTCGGACCAGGAGTGAATTGGATGATTGTAATGTTATTCATGTATTTGTGTGACGTGGCGAGTGTAAGCCAACTATGTACCTTTTCCCCTATTATCTATTTACATGGGTTGTTGTGAAGATTACCTTACTTGCGACATTGCTTTCAATGCGGTTATGCCTCTAAGTCGTGCTTCGACACGTAGGAGATATAGCCGCATCGAGGGTGTTACAAGTTGGTAATCAGAGCCTTCCCCGACCTTAGGAGCCCCCCTGCTTGATCAAATAGCTGGCGTTGTTGAGTCTAGAAAAATGTTTTGAGTCATTTAGGATTATATATATTAGAGAGTTAGGACTTCTTTTTACTCCTCAGTCCCTTCGTCGCTCTCGTGAGGCATCCTGACGTAGTGTTTTGACTCTTCTCTTCTCAAATTTAACTAAAAAAAATTTAGGATCACGCGGGTATCTTGGAACTTTTCCGATGGTTTTGTGACGAGAACATTGTTATTGGTGCCTCCTGTCATTTAGGGGTTGTGGCAGTGTCCCGAGGAGTTGAGCTCCAAGGTGTTGTCGTCACAATTTTATCGTTGAGATTCTGGAATACCTGAGTTTAGTTTCACTGACATCAAAAATCTCTTTTATGCAGTTGTTGGTGAGATAACCTCGACGCCACCCAGTACTGGGCCGGGAGTTCGGGAGTATTGCCATAACTTGTATAACGGATGATTTTCGAAGGTTGAGGTAAATGATTTCCAAAGTTTTTCTCGGTTATGTGTTGATGGATGGATACAGTTGGATGTAGGATTTGCTAGATTTGGGTGAGATATTATGCTTCCCCTGTATCCCCAACACCTGATTGCATAACCGGAAAGGTTCAGGAGTTTCATAGGTGGGAATTCTTGTAGCTCTAGTTCTTCTTCTACGGATATTTGGTTTGAGATTGGGTGATCCTTACCGAGTATTCGTTCTTGTTCCGTACCTTGTTGGTTTTATTCTTCTACCTCAATTCTAAGTGGCTTCTCAATTTATAGATATGTGACCATTTCAATTGGAATGCATTCGTTCATTTTGTTCGGATGTGAAGACTATATGTTGCAATTTCAACCCGTTTGATTCAGCTTCAATATTTTTCTGTCAATGTGCTAATGGATGTCAACCTCTTCAGGATGGCTCCTCCAACGCGCATGACTCCGAATCCTGATCCGCCACCACCACCTCCACCTCCGGAGGCATGGCAAGCTGTGATGGTCGCTACCAATGCAAACACGCACTTGATCATGCAACTTCTTCAAGAGCGCAACCAAGGGAACCAGGGCCAAGGCAACAATCAGAATCACTTTGCTACACTCAACCAGTTCCTTGCTAACTAGCCAAAGACCTTCAGCAATTGTGTTGAGGCAACAGACGCTGATGATTGGCTCATGGACATATGCAAGAATTTCGAGTGCAGTAACGTCAGGCCTGAGGACTTTGTCAAGTTTGCTTCCTTCCAACTCAAAGACCAAGCTGCAGAATGGTTTCAGCAGTACAAAGATTCCAGAGGAAGCCATGTGATTACCTGGGATGAATTCCGTCAAGACTTCAAAGCTCATCATATTCCTCAGAGCGTGGTTGAAAGCAAGCGTGAGGAATTCCGCAACCTGAAGCAAGGCTCTATGTCTGTCTATGAGTACAACAAGATGTTTCAGAAGCTCGCCCATTTTGCTAAGCAGGACGTCCCTGACGAGAAGAGCATGATATATCAGTTCAGGGGTGGTCTCAGAGAAGAAATCCAGCTAGCTCTCGTTCTCTTTGAGCCCAAGAGGTACGATGAGTTTTACAACATGGCAATGAAGCAAGAGACTGCTCAACTGAAGTGCGATGCTTCCAATAAGCGAGTCAGAGATGCTACCCCTTCTTCCTCAACTCAAGTGACTAAGCAGTAGAAGTATTGGCTTCCTCCTCCTCCGTTCCGTCAGCCTTTTCAGCAGAAGAGCAAAGGTGGCAGTGGATCTTCCCACCCACCCAACCCAGGCTTTCAGAACAAGACTTCGTCTCAAGCTCCAAGATTAAGTGCTCCGTATCACCGCCCGCTTTCAGAGGTCACGTGCAACAAGTGCCAACAGAAGGGTCACTATGCCAACAAATGTTTCAATCAGATGCGTCTCCCTCCTCCTCCTCCTGTGAGATCGGCAAGTACAGCTATGGTCAAGCATAACCCCAAGCATGCCAAGGTCAACTTGATGAATGCAGCTCAAGCAGAGGACTCGTCAGATGTCATCATGGGTAACCTTCCTGTTAACGATATTCCAGCTAAAGTTCTTTTTGACACTGGTGCATCACATTGTTTCATCTCAAGACCGTTTGCATCTAAGCATGAATTGGCTTTGCAAGTTTTGCCTAGACCGATAGCAGTTGTCTCTCCCGGTAGGCACATGAATGCTAATTCCATTGTTCCGGATGTTACTATCACTTTGGGTGACTACAAGTTTCTGTCTTCTCCTACGGTTCTTGGTGACTCAGATATTGATCTTGTTCTCAGAATGGATTGGCTTTCTAAGCACAAGGCTCAGCTTCATTGTGCAACCAGGCAGATTCAATTGACTCATTCGTCTGAGGATGTAATTATCTTTGCCGCTCATGATGATACCATCCATCTGTTTTCTCTCAATGAGAAGGGTGAACTGGATGCCATCTCTCAAATTCCAGTCGTTTGCAAATATCAAGACGTCTTTCCAGAAGAGCTTCCAGGAATGCCTCTGCACCGGCCAGTTGAATTCGTCATCGATCTTGAGCCTGGCACGAAACCTATTTGCAAACGTCCTTACAAGCTTGGACCTGAAGAGTTGAAGGAGCTGAAGAAGCAACTCGATATTCAAGAGCGAATGGGTCTCATCCGACCTAGTTCTTCTCCGTGGGGTTGTGGAGTTCTTTTTGTGAAGAAGAAGGATGGAATGGACCGACTTTGTGTTGACTACCGTCCATTGAACAAGAAGACTATAAAGAACAAGTACCCACTTCCCAACATCAACGAGCTTTTTGAACAACTCAAAGGTGCTCAAGTTTTCTCCAAGCTTGACCTCCGTATGGGCTATCACCAGATTCGAATCCGTGAGCAAGATATTCCCAAGATGGCTTTCAGAAGAAGCTATGGTTCATATGAATACACTGCCATGTCTTTTGGTCTCGTCAATGCTCCTCCGACTTTCTCTCGCATGATGAACTTCATCTTCAACGCCTACACAAATGACTTCGTCTTGGTCTACCTCGATGACATTCTGGTCTTTTCGAAGAACAAGGAAGATCATGCCAAGCACTTGCGTTTGGTGCTCGATAAGCTCAGAGAGCATCAGTTCTACGCCAAGTTTTCAAAGTGTGAGTTTTGGCTCGATGAGGTTCTCTATCTTGGGCATAACATCTCTGCCAAGGGCATAGCGGTGAATCCTGAGAAGGTGTCTACAATTGTGAATTGGGAACCACCTCAGAACATGAAGCAACTCCGCAGCTTCCTTGGTCTCGCAAGCTATTATCGAAGTTTCGTTGAGAACTTTTCAAAGATCGCGAAGCCTCTTTCAAACCTTCTCCAGAAGCACGTTAAGTACGTTTGGTCTCCGGAATGTGACATCGCTTTCAACACCCTGAAAGAGAAATTGGTCACTGCTCCAGTTCTGACTCCTCTTGATGAATCCAAACCGTTCGAGGTCTTCTGCGATGCCTCTCTTCAAGGTCTTGGTGCAGTGTTGATGCAAGAGAAGAAAGTTGTGGCTTATACCTCTCGCCAGTTGATGCCCAACGAGAAGAAGTGCCCCACTCATGACCTCGAGTTGGCGGCAGTTGTGCATGCTCTTTTGACTTGGAGACATCTCTTATTGGGAAGAAAAGTGAACATCTTCACTGATCACAAGAGTCTCAAGTACATCTTCACTCAGCCTAATCTCAACCTCAGGTAGACTCGTTGGGTCGAAATGATTCAAGAGTATAATCCGAGCATCGAATATACTCCAGGCAAGGCCAATGTGATTGCTGACGCTTTGAGCAGGAAGGCTTACTGCAACAGTCTGATTCTCAAGCCCTACCAACCTGAGCTTTGTGAAGCTTTCCGCAAACTAAATCTGCAAGTTGTTCCTCAAGGTTTCCTCGCCAACCTTCAAGTCTCTCCTACTTTGGAAGATCAGATTCGCGAGGCTCAACTTCTTGATGCTATGGTGAAGAAGGTGAAGATTGGGATTGCCAAGAGTCAACCCAAGTACAAGTGCTATCGCCTTGATGACAAGGATACTCTTTTCTTCGAGGATCGCATTGTTGTACCTAAAGGTGAGCTTCGTAAAGTCATTATGAACGAGGCTCACAATTCTCTCCTCTCCATCCACCCTGGGAGTACGAAGATGTACCAGGACCTCAAGCAGGCGTATTGGTGGACTTGAATGAAGCGCGAGATTGCTCATTTCGTGAATGAATGTGATGTTTGCAGAAGAGTGAAGGCAGAACACCAACGACCAGCTAGTCTCATCCAACCTCTTGCCATTCCAGAATGGAAGTTTGACCACATTGAGATGGACTTCGTGACGGGTTTTCCAAAGTCCAAGCGTGGCAATGATGCTATATTCGTTGTCATCGACAAACTCACTAAAGTGGCTCATTTCCTACCTATCAAAGAGTCTATCACTGCAGCTCAATTGGCGGAGCTTTATACCTCTCGGATTGTCTCTCTGCACGGTATTCCGCAGTTGATCTCTTCAGACCGTGGCAGCATCTTTACCTCCAAGTTTTGGGATTCTTTTCAGAAGGCCCTGGGCACCAACATCCGTTTCAGCACAGCTTTTCATCCTCAAACTAGCGGCCAAGTCGAGCGTGTCAATCAGATTCTCGAAGATATGCTAAGGGCTTCCGTTATCTCTTTCGGTATGAAGTGCGAAGATTGTCTTCCATATGCCGAGTTCTCCTACAATAACAGTTTTCATGCAAGTTCAGGCAAGGCCCCATTTGAAATTCTCTATGGCAGGAAGTGCCATACTCCTATTAAGTGGTCAGAGACGGGTGAACGTCAACTTCTCAGAAATGACTTGATCTCAGAGGCAAAGGAGATGTGCAAAGTCATTCGTGATAACCTCAAATCAGCGCAATCACGTCAGAAGAGCTACTATGATAGTAAGCATCGTGATTTGCCTTTCGAGATCGGAGACCATGTTTACCTCCGCGTCTCTCCAATGAAAGGTACTCGTCGCTTCGGTATCAAAGGGAAGCTTGCCCCTAGATACGTGGGTCCTTTCAAGATCGTCAGCAAGAGAGGCGATCTCGCCTATCAACTCGAGCTTCCTTCAAACTTTGCTAATGTGCACGACGTGTTCCATGTCTCTCAGCTCCGCAACTGCTTCAAGACCCCTGACCGCACCGTCAACTTCGAAGACATTGACCTCCAAGAAGACATCTCTTATTGTGAGCACCCAGTTGCTATTCTTGAAGAGACTGAACGCAAGACTCATAATAAGTCAATCAAATTCCTCAAAGTCAAGTGGTCACACCATTCCGACCGTGAAGCCACCTGGGAACGCGAGGATCACCTCCGTTCTAACTACCCGACATTTTTCCAGTCCTAGATCTCGGGACGAGATCTTTTCATAGTGGTGGAGTGTTGTAACACCCCGAATGTAATTTACCTTATATTTATCCCAACTCTTGCTGTTTCCGGCACTAAGTTATTTTATTTCCTCGGGTTCGGGTTTTTGTCTTCGTGTGTTGTTGCCTTTGTCATGCATCTCATATCATGTCATCATGTGCATTGCATTTGCATACGTGTTTGTCTCTTGCATCCGAGCATTTTCCCCGTTGTCCGTTTTGCATTTCGGCGCTCCTATCTCCTCCGGTGCCCCTTCCTACCTCCTTTCGTGTGTGGGGGTTAAACATTTCCAGATGGTTTACTACCGGTAGACCGCCTGTCAAGTTTCGTACCATTTGGACTTTGTTTGATACTCTATCGGTTAACCGAGGGACTGAGAAGGCCTCGTTTGTGTTGCAGCCCAACACCCTTCCAATTTGGCCCAAAACCCACCTAAACCCCTCCTATCGTTTAGAGCGTTCGATCACGATCGCGTGGCCGCAAACCGCACTCCATTTGGAGCCTCCTAGCTCCTCCTACCTATAAAACTAGGGAAAATTTTGTTTTTGCCACTCTAGATTTTGCCAATTTTCCTTATGCCACTCTAGATTTTAACATTTCACTTTTGCCACTCTTAGTTTTTGACAATTATCTGAATTGCCATTCCGGTGGCAAAAGCAAAAATTTCGGAGTGGCGATTGTGATACATTTCAAAAGCTAAGAGTGGCAAAAATGAAATAAAATTATTCTGCTTTCGCCACGGAATGGCAATTGTGATAATTGTCAAAAGCTAACAGTGGCAAAAGTGAAATGTCAAAATGTAGAGTGGCATAAGGAAAATTGGCAAAATCTAGAGTGGCAAAAACAAAATTTTCCCATAAAACTAGACCTCCCCCCGAAATTTCGGGTCAAAACACCCCTAACCCTAGCTTTCTTCCTCCTCCCGCGGCCGGACGCGTCCGGATCGGACCTGACACGTCTGCCCGCCGCCGCCCGACCTATCGCCGCCTGCCACGTGGCTCCCCGCCATCCGCCGCGGCCAAAGTCCGCCGGGCCCGAGGCCGGCCCTTCCCG
>NC_057797.1:447084444-447101704 GCF_018294505.1 Triticum aestivum
GCCTTCGTCCTCCTCCTCTGCGGCGCCCGAGCCGCCGCCTTCCTCCGCCTCGACGCCGGCGAGCCATCGCGCTGCCTCAGTGACCGACCTCGCCGCCACACTGGACGACGGCCCGCCGCCTCCGCTCGCCGCCGCCAAGTCCTACTCCGGCGCCGCCTCGCCGCCATCCTCGTCGTCCGCGTCGCCCGGCAAGTTCGACTCCGGCGACTCCCTCACTCTGGCGAACCCATCTCCCCGGCGAACCTTGGCAGCCGTGCCACTACAGTGCTCCCGGGCTGGATCTGAGATCTATTTGGGACGGTTGACTTTTTATCCCCGAAACCCTAATTATTTTGCAAACTTTGGCATGTCATATCTCCGCATCCGTAGCTCCGATTTGCGCGTGTAGCATATCAAAATGTTCGCCTCAAAGAGTACATCATTTCATCTCCTTGCATCATTTTCATTTGAGCTCATCTTGATGCCCGAAATGTTATTGGAAGAGGGCTACGTGATAAACTTGTCGGATCTGTTTCATCAAATAGAGATTTGTCATTTTTGCCATGTTTAATGTGTGCATGATATGCTCCTGAGCTCTACATGAGTTTTGTTATATGCCATGCCATCTTTACAGAGGTGCTTACCATGTATTTTTGTGATATGTGTGGTGACTAGCACAAGCTTGCAAGGTAGCGTAATCGGTAATGCTGATTTCAGGGACTTAGAATTTCTCTATGTCCTTGTCCTGATTTTGTCATTATGCCATATGTTCATGTTGTTTTCTAGTGATCCGTGCCTCTTTTGAGGATGATCAGTAAGGATGATTTGTTAACATTGTGGTTCTCTATCCATCAATGTCTTTGTTTTCATTTATAGAGCACCCTAGCTTGAGTCAATAGAGCTCTACTTTTGCTATTTCGTGAATCCTGGCAGATTGTTGACGTGTTAGCGATTTTGCCGAGGATGTTGCTAGTGCGTGCATGCTATGTTGTTGTTCTTTCCATGTCTAGCTTCTATGCCATGTATTCTTGATGGGTGTATGTTTAGTTTATCATGCCATGCTCTGTAGTGAGTGCATCGAGCTCGTGAACATGCCCACTCGTTAACTGATTTGCATGCTCCAGTTTTTCACTAAGTCTGAGATCTGTTTATGTTTTTGCCATGTCCACATGCTTGCAATTGTATTTTCTGATCCCTTTTGGCTCAAGGTCACTAAGGGACTTTTGTTAAGTGCTTTGAGTAGCTTCATGCCATGCCTTTCTTTCCCATGTTAAGTTCCTGTAGCATGTAGTTTTCATGCTCCAAAGTGTGCTACCTGATGTTAAATTCCACACTTGTGTTAATTTCACTAAGTCTGAAACCTGTTATCATTTGCACTTTTGCCATGCTTGTTTCAACCTGTTAATGGATGAATTGGCCATATCTCAGTGTTCATATTTTGTCAAGCATCATGAGTGGATCCCTTCCATGTATTTTGTTGTCATATTTAAGTGACGTAGCATAATTATCTTGATGCTTTTAGATGGCTACTTGCTGATTATCGCAGACCGGTGCCATATTTGTTTTGCTTGCCATTTCCAAACCGTGCATCCGATTCCGGTGATCTTTATATCGATTTCAACCGAAATCACCTCACCTTTCCAGTGGCAATCTTGGATTTCCAAGTTGAGGACAGGTTCAATCATTCCTTGTCAAATCTTGCATATGCATCACATATCGCATCCCGCATAGCATACCATGTTCGCATCATGTTGTTTGAGCATTGCATGTGGTTGATTGTGTTCGTTTTGCTTGTTTGTCTTGTTTGGGTGGAGCCGGGAGACGAGTTCTCTAATGAGGAGCCTATTCAGTTTGCTTACGAGGATCAAGTCAACTTTGACAACTTTGCAGGCAAGATGATCATACCTTCGAAATCACTTCTATCTTTGCTTGCTAGATGCTCGCTCTTTTGCTATGCCTATGCTACGATACCTACCACTTGCTTATCATGCCTCCCATATTGCCATGTCAAACCTCTAACCCACCATGTCCTAGCAAACCGTTGATTGGCCATGTTACCGCTTTGCTCAGCCCCTCTTATAGCATTGCTAGTTGCAGGTGAAGATTGGAGATCGTTCCTTGTTGGAAAATTGCTTATTGTTGGGATATCACTATATTATCTTGTTATCTTAATACACCTATATACTTGGTAAAGGGTGGAAGGCTCGGCCTTTTGCCTAGTGTTTTGTTCCACTCTTGACGCCCTAGTTTTCCGTCATATCGGTGTTATGTTCCTGGATTTTGCGTTCCTTACGCGGTTGGGTTATAATGGGAACCCCTTGACAGTTCGCCTTGAATAAAACTCTTCCAGCAATGCCCAACTTTGGTTTTACCATTTGCCACCTAGCCTCTTTTTCCCTTGGGTTCCGCGGACTCAAGGGTCATCTTTAATTGAACCCCCGGGCCAGTGCTCCTCTGAGTGTTGGTCCAACCTGTCAGCTGCCGGTGGCCACCAGGGGCAACTCTGGGCTGGCCTACTGGAACCTTGGACAATCTGGTGTGCCCTGAGAACGATATATGTGCAGCTCCTATCGGGATTTGCTGGCACATTCGGGCGGTGTTGCTGGTTTAGTTTTACCATTGTCGAGGATGTCTTGTAAAACCGGGATGCCGAGTCTGATCGGAATGTCTCGGGAGAAGGAATATCCTTCGTTGACCGTGAGAGCTTGTGATGGGCTAAGTTGGGACACCCCTGCAGGGATTTGAACTTTCAAAAGCCGTGCCCGCGGTTATGGGCAGATGGGAATTTGTTAATGTCCGGTTGTAGATAACATGAAACTTAACTTAATTAAAATGAAACAACTGCGTGTGTAACCGTGATGGTCTCTTCTTGGCAGAGTCCGGGAAATGAACACGGTGTTGGAGTAATGTTTGACGTAGGTTGTTCTAGGATCACTTCTTGATCATAGTTCTTCGTTTGTGCTTTGCTTTCTCTTCTCGCTCTCTTTTGCGAACAGGATAGCCACCATATATGCTAGTCGCTTGCTTCAACTCAACACATTTTACCTTGCCTTACCTATAAGCTTAAATAGTCTTGATCGCGAGGGTGTGAGATTGCTAAGTCCCCGTGACTCACAGATTACTTCCAAACCAGATGCAGGGACCGATGATACCGTTCTAGACGATGCGCTTGAGCTCAAGTGGGAGTTCGATGAAGACTCTCGTCGTTACTATGTGTCTTTCCCAGATGATCAGTAGTGGTGCCCAGTTGGGGCGATCGGGTACCGTGTCGCATGTTGGGGTTGATCTTTTATTTTGGTACCGTAGTCGGACCATGAGTGAATTGGAAGATTGTAATGTTATTCATGTATTTGTGTGATGTGGCGAGTGTAAGCCAACTATGTACCTTTTCCCCTATTATCTATTTACATGGGTTGTGGTGAAGATTACCTTACTTGCGACATTTCTTTCAATGCGGTTATGCCTCTAAGTCGTGCTTCGACACATAGGAGATATAGCCGCATCGAGGGCGTTACACCAGGCAATGATCATTACATAGGCATCACGTCCAAGATTAGTAGACCGACTCCTGCCTGCATCTACTACTAGTACTCCACACATTGACCGCTATCCAGCATGCATCTAGTGTATTAAGTTCATGGAAAAACAGAGTAATGCAATAAGAACGATGACATGATGTAGACAAGATCCGTTTATCTATATGGTGGTAAATATAGATCTCGTCTTTTTATCCTTAGTAGCAATGATACACATGTGTTAGTTCCCTTTCTGTCACTGGGATCAAGCACCGTAAGATCGAACCCACTACCGGGCACTTCTTCCCATTGCAAGATAAATAGATCGAGTTGGCCAGACAAAACTCAAATATCGAAGAAGAAATACGAGGCTATAAGAGATCATGCATAAAAGAGATCAAAGAAACTCAAATACTTTCATGGATATAAAAACATACATCTAATCATAAACTCGAAGTTCATCGATCCCAACAAACACACCGCCAAAGAGTTACATCATATGGATCTCCAAGAGACCATTGTATTGAGGATCAAGAGAGAGAGAGAGATGAATCCATCTAGCTACTAACTACGGACCCAAAGGTCTACAAAGAACTACTCACGCATCATCGGAGAGGCACCAATGGAAGTGGTGAACCCCTCTGTGATGGTGCTTAGATTGGATCTGGTGTTTCTGGACTCTACAGTGGCTGGATGAATATTTCGTCGACTCCCCTAGAGTTTTGCGAATATTTGGGTATTTATTGAGAAAAGAGGCGGTCTGGGGGCACCCAAGGTGGGCACAACCCACCGGGGCGCGCCCGGGCCTCCTGGCGCACCCTGGTGGGTTGTGCCCCCCTCGGGGCACCCCCCAGGTGCAACCAGGGCCCATCTGCTTTCTTTTGGCCCATAAAAAATGATCGTAAAGTTTCGTGCCATTTGGACTCAGTTTGATATTGATTTCCTGTGATGTAAAAACATGGGAAAAACAGGAACTGGCACTAGGCACTATGTCAATAGGTTAGTACCAAAAATAATATAAAATGACTATAAAATGATTATAAAACATCCAAGATTGATAATAAAATAGCATGGAACAATCAAAAATTATAGATACGTTGGAGACGTATCAATTAGTATATAATCTTTTAATTATTTATTTCCTTTCTTATTTCTTTTCTTTATTTGCAACATGAAAGTAAACAAAGCAAAACTCATACTAAACTTTATTATATAACTTGCACACAATTATAAGGATAGATCTCTAAGCAAACTCTCAAAAAAGAAAGGATCAAACTAAATTTTATTTCATCTAAAAGCAAAAGATCGAACTAAGATAAGTAAAAGTAAAAAGATAGTGGGATGATACGATACCGGGGCACCTCCCCCAAGCTTGGCGGAAGCCAAGGGGAGTGCTCATACCCGATACTCAGTTCTCCTTTGGTGGTGAAGAAGATGATGGTGGTGGTGAGGACAATTATGTCTTCAACTTTTTCATGTTGTAGTTGTGGAGAGCAATTTCCTCTTTTAAATCATCAACCTCCAACTCCAGCTTCAAGATCTTGTCACATAAATCTCCTTTGCTTTTCTTCCGAAAACGAGAAGGAATAGATCGGTTATTAGAACGGTTGGCTCTCTTAGGAAGACTGGACTTATTGAACTTTATGTGCATATCCCCAGGTTGAGGTAGGGGAGCATCCTCCTCCTCCTCCAAGCTTGAATCGTCGATCCTCATCAAGTGGGTATCCTCCTCGCTATCCGCAGTTTGACCACAAGGAGATAGGTCCCCATAGGTCTTTGGGTCAGCAATGAGATGTGAGACATAGCTCTCCCTGTCGTAGTCTTGGGATGGCATAATTTCAAAACTACGCAGGAAACAACAAGAAAAGAGAACATAGGATTTCTCCATGATACGGTGATCAATAGGTTCGGGAAGTATATATAGATTTCTCTTATCTTGGAGGACAAGTATAAGGTAGAAAAACGGAGTACGGGAGGTGTCCCAGGTGGGAACAACCCACCTGGGCGCGCCAGGCTTTCCTGGCGCGCCTTGGTGTCTTGTGCCCACCGGGGGGGTGTTTCCTGGGTGTTTCTTTATTTCCAAAATTCTAAAATATTCTAAAACTAATAAAAAATATTTTTGCAGATTTTTCAGAGTCTGTTTACTTACCGTATCATGTACCTCCTTATTTTCACTATTTTGGAGTGTTCCGGAAGGACTCTTTTATGTGTTCTTCCAGTGTCATGGTTTGGATAATATTAATTACTTTGAACATTAATAGGCGTACCTGAGATATAATGCTTTGTTCATTTCCCATTGGCAACCTTCAGGTTAGTACCTTCAGAATTATTTATTTTTATGGCTCCAGACCGGTAAACCTCCGCGATGACATATGAGCCTTCCCATTTTGAGAGGAGCTTTCCTGCAAAGAATCTGAAAGTAGAGTTGTACAAAAGAACATATTCTCCGACTTTAAACTCACGCTTTTGAATTCTTTTATCATGCCATCTTTTAACTTTTTCTTTGAATAACTTGCATTTTCATAAGGTCGGGTTCTCCATTCATCTAAAGAACTTATATCAAATAACCTCTTTTCACCAGCAAGTTTGACATCATAATTGAGTTCTTTAACTGCCCAATATGCTTTATGTTCTAACTCAAGAGGCAAATGACAGTATTTTCCATAAACCATTTTATATGGAGACATACCCATAGGATTTTTATAAGTTGTTCTATAAGCCCAAAGTGCATCATCTAATTTCTTAGACCCATTCTTCCATGGCCTATTGACAGTCTTTTGCAAAATTAATTTTATTTCTCTATTGCTAAGTTCAACTTGACCACTAGACTGAGGATGATATGGTGATGCAATTCTATGGTTAACATCATACTTGGAAAGCATTTTACGAAAAGCACCATGAATAAAGTGTCAACCACCATTAGTCATTAAATATCTAGGGACTCCAAACCTTAGGAAACTAACTTACTTAAGCATTTTAATAGAGGTGTTGTGATCAGCACTACTAGTTGGAATAGCTTCTACCTAGTTAGTAACATATTCAATAGCAACCAAAATATGTGTATACCCATTAGAGGAAGGAAAAGGTCCCATGTAATCAAATCCCCAAACATCAAAAGGTTCAACAACAAGTGAATAATTCATAGGCATTTCTTGATACTTACCGATATTACCTATTCTTTAACATTCATCACAAGAAGAGACAAACTTATGGGCACCCTTGAAGAGAGTAGGCCAATAAAATCCAGATTGCAATACCTTGTGAGCACTTCTATCTCCAGCATGATGACCTCCATAAGCCTCAGAGTGACATTTCCGAAGGATTTGTCCCTGTTCATGCTCATGTACACAACGTCTAATAATACCATCTACTCCTTTATAAAGATGTGGATCATCCCAAAAGCAATGTCTTAAATCATAGAAGAATTTTTTCTTTTGCTGGTATGTAAAGCTAGGTGGTAAATATTTAGAAACAATGTAATTAGCATAGTCAGCATACAAGGAGTACTATTAGCAACATTTATTGCAGCTAACAGCTCATCAGGAAAACTATCATCGATAGGTAGTGGGTCATCAAGCACATTTTCAAGCCTAGACAAGTTATCAGCTACTGGGTTCTCAGCTCCTTTTCTACCAATGATATGTAAATCAAATTCTTGTAACAAGAGAACCCAACGAATAAGTCTAGGTTTAGCATCTTTCTTTTCCATAAGATATTTAATAGCAGCATGGTCTGTGTGAACAGTTACATTGGAATCAACAATATAAGGTCTAAATTTGTCACAAGCAAACACCACTCCTAATAATTCTTTTTTAGCAGTAGCATAATTTCTTTGAGCATTGTCTAGAGTTTATTAGCTTAATGAATAACATTAAGTTTCTTATCGACTCTTTGTCCTAGAACAACACCAACAACATAATCACTAGCATCACACATAATTTCAAAAGGCAAGTTCCAATCAGGTGGTTCAACAATAGGTGCAAAAATTAAAGCTTTCTTAAGTGTTTCAAAGGCTTCAAGACAATCATCATCAACAACAAAAGGAATATCCTTTTGCAAAAGATTAGTAAGAGGCCTAGAAATTTTTGAGAAGTCTTTGATAAACCTCCTATAGAAACCAGCATGACCTAGGAAACTACGAATACCTTTGATATCCTTAGGACATGGCATTTTCTCAATGGCATAAACCTTAGCTTGGTCCACTTCAATACCTCTTTTAGAAATTTTATGACCCAAGACAATGCCTTCATTAACCATAAAATGGCACTTCTCCCAATTCAAGACAAGATTTGTTTGTTCACATCTCTGCAAAACTCGCTCAAGATTGCTCAAAAAATCATCAAAAGACTTCCCATAAACAGAAAAGACAACCATGAAAACCTCAACAATCTTTTCACAAAAATCAGAGAATATAGCAGTCATACATCTTTGAAAGGTAGCAGGTCCATTACATAAACCAAAAGGCATATGTCTATAAGAATAAGTTCCAAAGGGACAAGTAAAAGTAGTCTTTTCTTGATCAGGTTGAGAAACAGGTATTTGTGAAAAGCCAGAGTATCCATCTAGGAAGCAAAAGTTTGTGTGCTTAGATAATCTTTCAAGCATTTGATCAATGAAAGGCAAAGGGTAATGATCTTTTCTAGTTGCTTTATTTAATTTTCTATAATCAATTACCATTCTATAGCATGTATCAATTCTTTGTGGAATAAGCTTGTTCTTATCATTAGGAACAATAGTTATACCTCCTTTCTTAGGGACGCAATGAATAGGACTTACCCATCTACTATCAACTATGGGATAGATTATACCTGCTTCTAGAAGTTTTAATATTTATGTTCTTACCACTTCTTTCATCTTCGGATTTAACCGACGTTGGTGATCAACAATGGGTTTAGCATCCGGTTCCATATTAATTTTGTGCTGACATAGAGTGGGACTGATGCCCTTTATATCATCAAGAGTATATCCAATAGCAGCTCGGTGCTTCCTTAGAACTTTCAATAATCTTTCTTCTTCATGTTCTAAAAGGTTAGCACTAATAATAACATGATATATTTTCTTTTCATCAAGATAAGCATATTTCGAAATGTCTAGAAATTGTTTTAATTCAAACACAAGATCACCTTTAGGTGGAGGAGGACCTCCTAGAGTTTCAATAGGAAAATTGTGTTTAAGCAGAGGATGTTGTTCGAAGAAAATCTTATCTATTTCATTTCTTTCATGCATATGTGAATCATTTTCACGGTCTAGCAAATATTGTTCTAAAGGATCAGTAGGTGGAACAACAATGGAAGCAAGACCATGTAATTCATCCTTACTAGGCAATTCTTTTTCATGATGATTTCTACTAAACTTGGAAAAAGTAAACTCATGAGACTCATCACCAAAGCTAACAGCAACAGTTTGTTTCTTACAATCTATCTTAATTAACTATGTTCAAGAAAGGTCTACCAAAGATAATGGGACAAAAGTCATCTTGTGGGGAACCAAGAACAAGAAAATCAGTAGGGTATTTAATTTTCCCACATAAGACTTCAACATCTCTAACAATCCCAATTGGTGATATGGTGTCTCCATTAGCAAGTTTAATAGTAAAATCTATTTCTTCTATCTCAGCAGGTGCTATGTCTTTCATGATTTCTTCATATAAAGTGTAAGGAATAGCACTCACAATAGCACCCATGTCACATAAACCATGATAACAGTGATCTCCTATTTTAACTGAAATAACAGGCGTGCCAACCATAGGTCTAGGTTTATCTTTTCTGTTAGGTTTGGCAATTCTAGCAGCTTCTTCACAAAAGTAAATAACATTCCCATCCATATCTTCTTACAAGAGATCTTTAACCATAGCAATACTAAGTTCAACTTTAATTTGTTCATCAGGTTTAAGTGTTATAATATAGATTTTGTTAACCATAGTGGAAACTTTAGCATGTTCCTTTATCCTAACAGGGAAAGGTGGTTTCTCAATATAAGCAGAAGGAACAACTGGATCAACATTATAAAGTGTAATTTCTTCTTTAACTGGTACCGGTTCTTTACTTTCTTCTTTAATAGGTGGGTGACATTTAAACCACTTCTCCTTAGGGAGTTCAACATGAGTAGCAAATGATTCACAAAAGGAGGCTACTATCTCGGAGTCAAGTCCATATTTAGTGCTAAACTTTTGAAAAGCATCGGTATCCATAAAAGATTTAACACAATCATATTTAAGTTTAATACCTGACTCTTTACCTTCGTTGAGTTCCCAATCTTCAGAGTTGCATTTAATTCTTTCCAAAAGGTCCCACCGGAATTCAATAGTCTTCTTCATAAATGAATCAACACAAGAAGTATCAAGCATGGTTTGATCATTACGAGAAATCCGAGCATAAAAATTCTGGATAATAATTTCTCTTGAGAGCTCATGATTGGGGCATCTATATAACATTGACGTAAGCCTCGCCCAAGCTAGAGCGATACTTTCTCCTTCATGAGGCCAAAAATTATATATATAATTCTGATCACGATGAACTAGATGCATAGGATAATTTTTTTGGTGGAACTCCAATTTCAAGCGATTCCAATTCCATGATCCAATATCATCACACAGCCTATACCATACCAATGCTTTTTTACTTTCAAAGATAAAGGGAAAACCTTTTTCAAAACTTGATCATTGGATAAACCTGCAAGCTCAAACAATCCACAAATTTGTTCCACATATATCAAGTGCATATCAGGATGTTCAGTTCCATCTCCTACATAAGGATTAGCTAGCAGTTGTTCTACCATACATGAAGGAATTTCATATTCACTATTCTCAGTAGGTGCAGTAGGTTGAGGGGTAGCTAATTGTGGTTCCAGATGAGGTGAAGATACCCCGAGCAAACCCCTCAAATGATTGTTTTCCATAGTAACAAGTGACAATAAATTTCAGCACACTATATAAATGTTTCCTTACCAAATTCCACTTACCAAAGGCGCTTCACTCCCCGGCAACAGTGCCAGAAAATAGCCTTGATAACCCACAAGTATAGCGGATAAATTGTAGCTCTTTTCGATAAGTAAGAGTGTTGAACCCAATGAGGAGCAGAAGGAAAAGACAAGTAGTTTCCGGTAAGGTATTGTCTGCAACTGCTGAAATTGTAAGTAGCGGAGTAGTTTGATAGCAAGATAATTTGTAACGAGCAAGTAATGATAATTGTAACAAAAGTGCAGTTAGGTATCGCAATCCTTTTGAGGCAAAGGATAGGGCAAAATGCTCTCTTATGATAAGCAAAGCGTTCTTGAGGGTAAACATGAATTTCATCTAGTCACTTTCATCATGTTGGTTCGATTTGTATTTTCTACTTTGATAATTTGATATGTGGGTGGACCGGTGCTTAGGTGTTGTTCTTACTTGAACAAACCTCCTACTTATGATTAACCCTCCTGCAAGCATCCGCAACTATGAGAAAAGTATTAAGGATAAATTCTAACCATAGCATTAAACTTTTGGATCCAATCGGTCCCTTACAGAATAGCGCATAAACTGGGGTTTAAGCCTCTATCACTCTCGCAACCCACCATCTAATTGCTTCTCCACAATGCATTCCCTTAGCCCAAATATGGTTAAGTGTCATGTAGTCGACGTTCACATGACACCACTAAGGGAATCACAACATATATACTATCAAAATATCAAACACGTTTCAAGTTCACATGATTACTCGCAACATGATCTCTCCCGTGACCTCAAGAACAAAAGTAACTACTCACAAATAATAATCATGCTCAAGATCAGAGGGGTATTAAATAGCATAATGGATCTGAATATATAATCTTCCACCAAATAAACCATATAGTAATCAACTACAAGATGTAATCAACACTACTAGTCACCCACATGCACAAATCTATAGTTCTGGTAACAATATTGAACACAAGAGATGAACTAGGGTTTGAGAGGAGATGATGTTGTTGAAGATATTGATGGAGATTGCCCTCCCCAAGATGGGAGAGTTGTTGGTGATGATGATGATGAAGATGATGATTTCCCCCTTCGGGAGGGAAGTTCCCCCGGCGGAATCGCTCCGCCGGAGGGAAAAAGTGCTCCTGCCCAAGTTCTGCCTCGAGGCGGCGGCACTTCGTCCCGAAAGTCCTCCTCTTATTTTTTTTCTAGGTCAAAATGACTTATATACCAGAAGATGGGCACCGGAGGTGGGCCGAGGAGGCCACAACCCACCAGGGCACGCCTGGGGGGGCCTAGTGCGCCCAGGTGGGTTGTGCCCACCTGGTGGCCCCCTCTGGTGTTTATTGGCTCCAGTATTTCTTAAATATTCCATAAGAAATCTCCGTGAAGTTTCAGCTCATTTGGAGTTGTGCAGAATAGGTAGTCTGATGTAGCTTTTTTAGGTCCAGTTTTCCAGCTGCCGGAATTCTCCCTCTTGGTGTGTTCCTTGCAAATTATGAGAGAAAAGGCATTACAATTACTCCAAAAAGCATTATTATGGATAAAAACATTATAAATAATAGTAGGAAAACATGATGCAAATGGACGTATCAATGCCATCCGGGGCATCCCCAAGCTTAGGCTCTTGGTTGTCCTTTAATATTACCTTGGGGTGCCATGGGCATCCCCATGCTTAGGCTCTTCCCACTCCTTATTCCATAGTCCATCGAAGCTTCACCCAAAACTTGAAAATTTCATAACCCAAAACTCAACAGAAAATCTCACAAGCACCGTCAGTATAAGAAAATAAATCACCACTTTTGGTACTGTTGTGAACTTATTCTTTATTTATATTGGTGTAATATCTACTGTATTCCAACTTCTCCATGGTTCATACCCTTTGATACTACTCATAGATTCATCAAAATAAGCAAACAACACATAGAAAACCGAATCTGTCAAAAACAGAACAGTTTGTAGTATTCTGTAACTCTCGAATACTTCTGTAACTCTAAAAATTCTGAACAATTAGGAAAACCTGGTAAATTTGTTTATTAATCTTCTGCAAAAAGAGTCAGTATTTTATCAGGCTTATGTTAGAAATGAGAATTGTTTTCTTGTGCGTAAAAGTTTCTGTTTTTCAGCAAGATCAAATCAACTATCACCATAGACCATCTCAAAGGTCTTGCTTGGCACTTTATTGAAACAAAATCTATAAAACATGATTACTACAGTAGCATAATCATGTGAACACACAAAAACAATAGGTATTAATGTTGGGTTGTCTCCCAACATAAAAGATAAGAATTGAAACATAATAGGAGCATCATGAAGCATATGACTAGCACATTTAAGTCTAACCCACTTCCTACGCATAGGGATTTTGTGAGCAAACAACTTATGGGAACAAGAATCAACTAGCATAGGAAGGCAAAACAAGCATAACTTTAAGATTGTCAACACAAAGGGAGGAAACTTGATATTATTGCAATATGTAGAAGCATATGTTCCTCTCTCATAATAATTTTCAGTAGCATCATGAATGAATTCAACAATATAACCATCACATAAAGCATTATTTTCATGATCCATAAGCATATAAATTTTACTACTCTGCAGATAAGCAAACTCTTCTCATTCAGAATAGTGGGAGCAAACTCAACAAAATAACTATCATGTGAGGCATAATCCAATTAAGAATTAAAATCATGATGACAAGTTCCATGGTTATCATTATTCTTTATAGCATACATGTCATCACAATAATCATCATAGATAGCAACTTTGTTCTCATAATCAATTGGAACCTCTTCCGAAATAGTGGATTCATCACTAAATAAAGTCATGACCTCTCCAATTCCACTTTCATAATCATCACAACAAGATTTGACACCCTCCAAAATAGTGGGATCATTACTTCCTAAAGTTGACACTCTTCCAAGCCCACTTTCATCAATATAATCATCATAAATAGGAAGCATGCTATCATCAAAATAACTCATCAAAAGTTGGAGGACTAAAAATATCATCTTCATCAAACATAGCATCCCCAAGCTTATAGCTTTGCATATCATTAGCATCATGGATATTCAATGAATTCACACGAACAACATTGCAATCATGTTCATCATTCAAAGATTTAGTGCCAAACATTTTAACGCGTTCTTCTTCTAACACTTTGGCACAATTATTGAAATCCTTATTTTCATGAAAGACATTAAAAAGATGAAGCATATGAGGCAACCTCAATTCCATTTTTTGTAGTTTTCTTTTATAGAATTACTAGTGATAAAACAAGAAACTAAAAGAATCAATTGCAAGATCTAAAGATATACCTTCAAGCACTAACCTCCCTGGCAACGGCACCAGAAAAGAGCTTCGTTGACGGGATGTGAGTGCTGCTTACCTAACCTCCCCGGCAACGGAGCCAGAAAAGAGCTTGATGTCT
The DNA here is from genome assembly GCF_018294505.1 of Triticum aestivum. Lineage (NCBI taxonomy): Eukaryota > Viridiplantae > Streptophyta > Magnoliopsida > Poales > Poaceae > Triticum > Triticum aestivum. The sequence goes on from NC_057797.1 coordinate 447,098,303, forward strand.
ACTACGCGACCTTCTTCTAGTAGACTCGTGTTGGGCCTCCAAGCGCAGAGTTTTGTAGGACAGTAGCAAATTTCCCGCAAGTGGATGACCTAAGGTTTATCAATCCTTGGAAGGCATAGGATGAAGATGGTCTCTCTCAAACAACCCTGCAACTAAATAACAAAGAGTCTCTTGTGTCCCCAACACACCCAATATAATGTTAAATTGTATAGGTGCACTAGTCCGACGAAGAGATGGTGATACAAGTGCAATATGGATAGTAGATATAGGTTTTGGTAGTCTGAAAATATAAAAACAACAAGGTAGCAAGTAGTAAAAGTGAGTGAAAACGGTATTGCAATGCTTGGAAACAAGGCCTAGAGTTCATACTTTCACTAGTGCAAGTTCTCTCAACAATGATAACATAAATAGATCATATAACAATCCCTCAACGTGCAACAAAGAGTCACTCCAAAGTCACTAATAGCGGAGAACAAACGAAGAGATTATTGTAGGGTACGAAACCACCTCAAAGTTATTCTTTCTGATTGACCTATTGGGCTATTCCTAAGTGTCACAAACAACCCTAGAGTTTGTACGAAAATAACACCTTAAATACACATCAACCAAAACCCTAATGTCACCTAGATACTCCAATGTCACCACAAGTATCCGCGGGTTTGATTATATGATATGCATCACACAATCTCAGATTCATCTATTCAAACCAACACAAAGAACTTCAAAGAGTGCCCCAAAGTTTCTACCGGAGAGTCAAGACGATAACATGTGCCAACCCCGATGCACAAGTTCACAAGGTCACAGTACCCACACGTTGATCACCAAAACATACATCATGTAGATCACGTGAATATCCCATTGTCACGACAGATAAGCACATGTAAGACATACATCAAGTGTTATCAAATCCTTAAAGACTCAATCCGATAATACAACTTCAAAGGGAAAACTCAATCCATTACAAGAAGGTAGAGGGGGAGAAACATCATAAGATCCAACTATAATAACAAAGCTCGCGGTACATCAAGATCGTGCCAAATCAAGAACACGAGAGAGAGAGAGAGATCAAACACATAACTACTGGTACATACCCTCAGCCTCGAGGGTGAACTACTCCCTCCTCGTCATGGGGACCACTGGGATGATGAAGATGGCCACCGGTGATGATTCCCCCCTCCAACAGGGTCCCGCAACAGGGTCCCAATTGGTTTTTGGTAGCTATAGAGGCTTGCGGCGGCGGAACGCCTGATCTAGGTTCTGTTCTGGGGTTTTTGGGGTTTATAAGAGGTGTTGGCATTCAGAACAAGTCAGGGGGCCCACGAGGCGACGACAAGGACGGGGGCGCGCCCTAGGGGGCTCCCTCCACCCTTGTGGTGGCCTCGGGACTCTTCTCCGATATCTTTTCATTCTAGTATTTTTATATTTTCCAAAAATAATCTCCGTAAATTTTCAGGTCAATTGGACTCCGTTTGATATTCCTTTTCTGCGAAACCCAAAAACAAGAAAAAACAGAAACTGGCACTGGGCTCTAGGTTAATAGGCTAGTCTCCAAAATCATATAAAATAGCATATAAAGGCTAAAACATCCAAGATAGATAATATAATAACATGGAATGATCAAAAATTATAGATACGTTGGAGACGTATCATGCTTCTTGCAATACTGGGGCACAATCAAAAGGTTGAAGAGACACAAGGATTAAATGGCCGCTGTAATAAATGGGGGTCGGCCGGCCTGTAATCGTCACGTCTTGTCACCGTGTTCGTAGCGAAGGATTCTAGTGCATGCTTGAGCACACCACATGCCTTTCTTTTGACCATACGTGGGCTCGAAGAGGTACCAAATGTATCGCTAGTGAGCCTGTTCCCGCGGAACCGTGCAGTTTATCGCCCGCAACCCTGCAAGCTTCCCGCCCGCCTAGTTTGGCCATGCGTCAGTTAGAAGAGGGCAAATCGTGAGTGTTTATTAGCAAAAACAAAGTGTGTGGAATGACTTCAATCATAAGTTTACCCATGGGTGATGAGGTCAAAGTTACACAGTAGGGTGATGATGGACACTCGAGTGCAATAATTAATTCTGCCTCTACAGGGCACACGGTTGAAGAAACCAACTATGTGCAATAATGTCGAAAATTGCAGTCGAGTTGACTATACAGATCGTTTGCTATGAGATCAACAAGGGAAACACATAAGATAACGGTTAATAAAATCTAAGTCTATTGCATATTATGATCAAAATAGTACTCCAATATACGAGTCTCATATGATGTTGTCGGGGGCGATGCTGATTCCCGCCAACACCTATGGGGACAGGGCCCCTTTTCGGTTCGGTGGGGGGCGGAGAGCGCACAAAGAGCGGATCAAGGCAGTGCACGCGGGGAGATTTTACCCATCTTCGGGCCGCACGGATGCGTAAAACCCTACTGCTGCTTGTTTGTGTATATTGGATTCTTGCTCAGGAACGATGGACGCTGCTAGACTGAGCATAAGAGTGTTTCTGGTGTTCAACGAGCCGAGCTGGCCGAGCCTCTGAACTCTCCGACCTGCGGAACCCTTTCTTCTACGTTGCGCTTGGGCCTCCTTTTATACTCAAGGGGTCACCGACAGGGGGCAACGTAGACAAGAAGGGTAAAAAAGGAAAAGGATGTGGTAGGTGCAGCTACCGCTACTGTGGATACAATGCACCCTACCTAACTCTGACGGCAGGGGACAAGGGCATTAAATGCATGTCTGAGTCTCCTAAACAGTGCAAAAGGTGACCGTTAGGAGTGCCACCGTTTGCCACGATGGGCTTCTCTTCATCTCCGCTTGCCACCACGTACCCCTAGCTGCACGGCCTCCCGCCACGTGCGCTCTGGGAGAGTCCCAGAGCGACACATTAGCAGGTGAGCTGGAGCGCGGGCACGCAGTGGGGGTTTCCCGCGGCAAGCTCCTTGCCGCGGCCGTCATCTTGTCGCGTCTACAAGCTTGTCGCTCGCTGGTTCTTGCCGGGATGCAGGGCGCGTCGCGGCAAGCTTTCTTGGTATGTCTTGAGTGGCCTTCCCAGCGAGCTCCTCTTGCCGGGGTCTTGTCTCTTCCCGACAAGCTGCTCTTGTCGGGGCCTTGGTTGGCCTTCCCGGCAAGTTCCTCTTGCCGGGGCTTTGTTTTGAATACTTTGCTCTTGAATGGTCTTCAAGGGAACCACGGAGGGTCCTGGCGGTAACCCGGCAAGCCTTGCCGCGGGGCGCTGCAACTGCCCGTGCACGAGTTCGGGGTAATAGGGTACCCCTACTCTAGTACACCGACAGGAGCCCCCGGGCCTGGGCCATACACGGTGCCGAGCGCTGTTGGGCCAGGCCCAAAACAGTGCACGGGCACGCGCGGCCTAGGTCACGCCGAATCTAACTCTGCTCCCACCGCGCA
>NC_057797.1:447101931-447121717 GCF_018294505.1 Triticum aestivum
ATGATTCACGCCCTCCTCCTTAAACGGAGGTAGGTGTGAGGGCGTGGTGCATTTACTGGACGGGGCTGGTGCGCGGTTTTCGGGACGTCCACTCCCCGCGTTCACGGGGCGGAGCGATGCTGCCTCATCTGTCGCCTCAGTTCTGCATCCCCGCCACGCGGCTCCCATGCACTTGAGGTCACGGACGGTGGATTGGGAAACTGGGCCATCGCGACCGGGTTGGCCCCGACTCCCTGCCCTTCCCGTGCCTTGATTTGCTGAGTGGGGCGGCCGAGCCCCCACCTCGCTTCTTTATAAAGAGCGGGATGGGAGCATGGAAAACCCGCAATCTCTCATCTTCTCCTTTCTTCAGCTTCTGCTCCCCTTTCTCTCATCTGCCATGGAGAAAGGGAGACCAGGCCCTTCCTCGGCGGCGACGAGGGTCGCCACCAGACAGCGCCTCTCTCCCTCTTCTGCGCCCGTGGTGGCAGAGCCGGTCTTGAGGGGAAGAGGAAGAGGACGAGGTCGCGGACGAGGTCGAGGTGCTCGGGGAATAGGCGGATGGGGCGGCGCGTCAGCTTCACCTCCGCCGGCGGATCTTCCCCCCACGGCGGTCCATATAGGGGACGACCCTTGCGAGTTCTTCGTCAGGCTGCGCCGGGCGCCTCGTCGTCGCCTTCGGCTTCCTGCTCCGTTTGCGCGCGCGATGGAAGTGGAGCCTCCCGAGACGCTGAGACTGCACATGAGGGGCTGTGGGATCAGCGGCACGCGAGTCCGCGTTGCATTCCCAGCCCCTAATGTGATGTATCTTGATCGAGGGTGGAAGACGTTCGCCCGCATCCACAGCTTGACGGAGGGGTTTACCCTCCATTTTAAGTTGATGGAGGGCGATCTCCACTCCGTCAAGGCCTTCGGGTGATTCGGCACTCGGGCGAAGTGCTGCGTGGATAGCTCCTCCGACAGCGAAGGCTCCTCCTCAAGCGAGAGCGACGAGGAGGGGAGCGACAACGACGACGAGGGTAGCGGGCGGCAGCGTAGCGGGTCCGACTAGGCGTCGGGCGCCGCCTTGCGCGGCACCGGCGACTCCATCATCCGCGTCGCCGGCTTCTTGAACTCCTCGGGGTCGTCTCCTTGGGCGGCTGGCGTAGGGAGGCTGCGGAAGGGGAAGAGGGCAGGCGACAAGGCCGTCAAGCGGGAGTACGAGGGCGTGGTGCCCTCGACAGCGTGCTGACGTCCCGCCGCCCCGTCTTCGAGCCCCGCTTCCGGCGTCGCAGTCGCCGTCCAGCCTTTGGACGGCCCCCCGGGATGTTCCCTTGGTGTCTTCTGGCACCCGTAGCTCGCCTAGGCACTCCTTTTGCCCTTTTCGCCTCCTTGACCTGCCTCCTGAAAAGGGGGACAGGAAAGGGATCACGGGCATCTTATCTTTTTAATTTGTAAGCCTTCGGGCCTTAGCTGTATCTAAAATTTGTAATCCTCTCTTTCATGTTTTTCATCCTGTATGGACTGTACCTGGGTGGGATGTTTTTTTAATGAAAGGGGATGCTTGCCGGGGTATTTGTCTCGCGAGTTAAACCCACGCCAAGGAGCAAATCCTTGGTATCCTTCGGACAGACATTTCATCTCCCGGCAACGGACCCTGCTGCCTTCCCACGTCGCTCGACCTTTCTCACGCTTTTGACGGAGGTAGGGACGAGGTGGGCGCAGTTTTTCCTCGCTTCATCCCCTTGCTTCCGCGACTACGACCGAACTTGGCCCCGAGAACGAGCCCCAGGGCCTAGAGTCAAGGGAGCACGGCAGTTTCCGGGAAGAAACGTGGTTTCGCATTCCCTAGTCCATAAGAGGATGCATGATGAGGGATGAAAGACTTATCTGATAGCGCAGCCCTCGGCAACTCTGGTTTGCCGTGGACGATTCTTGGCACTCACAGCCCCCGGCGATACTGGCTTGTCGAGAAGGCTCTTATCTTCAGCAGAGAACTTTGACCTTCTCGATGCCGGCTTCCGGCAAGCTGATTGCCAGGAAGGCTTTTATCTTCAGCAGAGAACTTTGACGTTCTCGATGCCGGCTTCCGGCAAGCTGGTTGCCAGGAAGGCTTTTATCTTCAGCAGAGAACTTTGACGTTCTCGATGCCGGCTTCCGGCAAGCTGGTTGCCAGGAAGGCTTTTATCTTTAGGCGGAGGTGAAGCTGACGCGCGAGAAGGCAAGCTGACTCAGCGGAAAGTGAACCTCGATAGCTACGAGGAGGAGCTTGCCGCGCGTGAACGGGCACTCGGCGGGACGCTCCGAGAGGCAAAGGATACGGCTGCGGCTGCCGAGGCCGCCAAGAAAGAATTGGAGGCAAAGGTGGCGCAGCTAGAAACTGATCTGAAGGGTGGTGGCGAAGAGCTTGCCGCCCTCAAGCTAGAGCGCGAGAAGGACGCCCTTGCCCACGGTGAGCTGCAGGGCCGACTCGCCGAGAGGGGCAAGGAATTGAGCGCCGCCAATGATTCCAACGCCGATCTGACGCTGAAGCTGGCCACCTTGACGGAGGCGTTGGACAGCGCAAGGAAACGGGAGGCAGACTTGAAGAAGGACATCGAGGCCAACGAGGCGCTGCTAGCGAGGGCCGCCGAAACCCAGAATCTTCTCAGAGATACTATGGAGCTCTGGACGGAGGGCCTCGTGGACATTGCTGCAATTATCGAAAAGGAGCTGGTGCAATTGGGGGTGGAAGGCTTCGGATACTCCTCCGACGAGAAACTCCAACCCAGCGCCAAGCTCACTCTGTTCTTCAAAGGCGTGGCGGCGGCGCTCCAGCAGCTCCGGGAACGGATCCCAAAACAGTTGGCCGATGAGTCACGCTCGATTTGTGCTGGAGTTCTGGAGAAGGTGCTGGTGAAGGTGGCCTTCCGCAATCCGGGCCTCAACCTCACCAACGTCCTCAGGAAGCTGCCGGTGGACGCTGATCTTGACGCACTTAAGGCCCTCGTAGCACCCATCGTCGACAGGGTGAACGAGGTCAAAAGGGTTGACGACGGTCGCGTAGATTAGGCCGTCCGTTTTCTTCTTTTCTTGTCGCTACCAGTCATGTCACGGGAACACTTTATTAGAGGCGCGACAAGTTATTCTTGTAATATAACTCTATCTTAGGCAACAAATAGCTGTGTTACTTCCTTTACTCGACTCTTGGCTTTGTATGGTCCTGCCCTACGCTTTTTAGGGAAACTTGCCGGTGCAGGCACTCTTGCCGCGAGTGCCGAGTGCTGGACTTCAGCAGCCTGCTGGCGGTGCCGCTACTGACAAGCAACCTTGTCGCAACTAGTTGCAGCTCACTTAAGTTGTTGAGTGGACTCGAAACAAAGTAAGGGCGCTAGCGGCTCACTTATGTCGCTGAGCGGACTCGAAGCAAAGTAAGGGCGCTATCAGCTCACTTAAGTCGTTGAGCGGACTCGAAACAAAGTAAGGGCGCAGCTAGCTGTGAATTGGTTCCTCCGCGCACAGGTTTTCCATACAAAGCACGGTCGTTCAAGGAAAATAACTCAAAAACTGATTGCTCAAGCTTTAGCAACTTAGCTTTTCTGTCGTCTGCTTCCCGGCAAGGAGAAACTCTTTTTTTTGAACGGCCTGGTCCACACCATTATCCTCTCCTTCCCCCCCCCCCGGTAAACCTTGTGGGCGAGGGAACCTTCCTTCTTTTGAGAAAGAGATAGAGAATTAAAACAATGATATGGAGCCTTGGGCTCGTTATCGGTTACCGGGGTTTGGTGCTGCACAAGTTGTCAGATAATATATGCGAAAAAGGATCATAGCATAAGGAAACTGACAAGATGTGCGGGGCACATGAACTTTACTAGTGCACAGGGTCTGCGCCCGGCTCTGTACAAAGGATTACATGCAACAGCAGCAAGACTTGTACAGAAAGGTGGTTGCCGGACAGGGTCCGACAACCGCGGCTTATGGGTAAAACTTACGAAGATGCTCAATGTTCTAGGAGTTGCTCACCGGAATGCCATCTTCGGTCTCAAGGCGGACAGCGCCGGGCCTAGTGACTCGTTTCACCCGATAAGGGCCTTCCGACCTCGGCGTCAACTTGTTGGAATTCTTGGCCGACTGAACGCGCCGAAGAACAAGGTCGCCTTCCTCGAGACTCCTGGCATTGACTCTGCGGCTATGGTAGCGGCGTAGAACTTGCTGGTAGCGAGCGGCTCGCGCAGCAGCCTGGAGACCAGGTACCCTACCTGGCGCGCCAGAGATGTCGGGGGCGATGCTGATTCCCGCCAACACCTATGGGGACAGGGCCCCTTTTCGGTTCGGTGGGGGGCGGAGAGCGCACAAAGAGCGGATCGAGGCAGTGCACGCGGGGAGATTTTTACCCAGCTTCGGGCCGCACGGATGCGTAAAACCCTACTGCTGCTTGTTTGTGTATATTGCATTCTTGCTCAGGAGCGATGGACGCTGCCAGACTGAGCGTAAGAGTGTTTCTGGTGTTCAACGAGCCGAGCTGGCCGAGCCTCTGAACTCTCTGACCCACGGAACCTCTTCTACGTTGCGCTTCGGCCTCCTTTTATACTCAAGGGGTCACCGACAGGGGGCAACGTAGACAAGAAGGGTAAAAATGGAAAAGGATGTGGTAGGTGCAGCTACCGCTACTGTGGATACAGTGCACCCTACCTAACTCTGACGGCAGGGGACAAGGGCATTAAATGCCTGTCTGAGTCTCCTAAACAGTGCAAAAGGTGACCGTTAGGAGTGCCACCGTTTGCCACGATGGGCTTCTCTTCATCTCCGCTTGCCACCATGTACCCCTAGCTGCACGGCCTCCCGCCACGTGCGCTCTGGGAGAGTCCCAGAGCGACACGTTAGCAGGTGAGCTGGAGCGCGGGCACGCAGTGGGGGTTTCCCGCGGCAAGCTCCTTGCCGCGGCCGTCGTCTTGTCGCGTCTAGAAGCTTGTCGCTCGCTGGTTCTTGCCGGGACGCAGGGCGCGTCGCGGCAAGCTTTCTTGGTATGTCTTGAGTGGCCTTCCTGGCGAGCTCCTCTTGCCGGGGTCTTGTCTCTTCCCGACAAGCTCCTCTTGCCGGGGCCTTGGTTGGCCTTCCCGGCAAGTTCCTCTTGCCGGGGCTTTGATTTGAATACTTTGCTCTTGAATGGTCTTCAAGGGAACCACGGAGGGTCCTGGCGGTAACCCGGCAAGCCTTGCCGTGGGGCGCTGCAACTGCCCGTGCACGAGTTCGGGGTAATAGGGTACCCCTACTCTAGTACACCGACAGGAGCCCCCGGGCCTGGGCCATACACGGTGCCGAGCGCTGTTGGGCCAGGCCCAAAACAGTGCACGGGCACGCGCGGCCTAGGTCACGCCGAATCTAACTCTGCTCCCACCGCGCCTGCCCAGAACGGCACGCGTCAAACGCGGCGTCGTGGGAGAGATCGTGGGAGTTTGTTCACTTGGAAGGCCGAAACATCCGCCCCGCCCCTCTTTATAAGCAAGGGAAACAGGGGCATTTCCTCCATCCTCGCCATTCGCTGTTGCAATCTTAGAAGCCTCCGCCGCCCCCCTCCGCTTTCAAAGTCGAAAGAGGGCAGCGCTCTACTCCCGTCGCCGCCGCCACCACCAGCGCCGTCGATCTCCCCCACCGCCTCCGCCATGCCTCCAAAGCCTGGAAAGGGGAAGGCCACGAAGGCCGCGACCGTGAAAGCTGTGAAGTCGACCAGAAGAGATAGTACCACTCCCTCATCCCCTACCAGGCGCGCCAGAGATGTCGGAGAACTCGTGCACGGGCAGTTGCAGCGCCCCGCGGCAAGGCTTGCCGGGTTACCGCCAGGACCCTCCGTGGTTCCCTTGAAGACCATTCAAGGGCAAAATATTCAAATCAAAGCCCCAGCAAGAGGAACTTGCCGGGAAGGCCAACCAACGCCCCGGCAAGAGGAGCTTGTCGGGAAGAGACAAGACCCCGGCAAGAGGAGCTCGCCGGGAAGGCCACTCAAGACATACCAAGTAAGCTTGCCGCGACGCGCCCTGCGTCCCGGCAAGAACCAGCGAGCGACAAGCTTCTAGACGCGACAAGACGACGGCCGCGGCAAGGAGCTTGCCGCGGGAGACCCCCACTGCGTGCCCGCGCTCCAGCTCACCTGCTAACGTGTCGCTCTGGGACTCTCCCAGAGCTCACGTGGCGGCAGGCCGTGCAGCTAGGGGTACGTGGTGGCAAGCGGAGATGAAGAGAAGCCCATCGTGGCAAACGGTGGCACTCCTAACGGTCACCTTTTGCACTGTTTAGGAGACTCACACAGGCATTTAATGCCCTTGTCCCCTGTCGTCAGAGTTAGGTAGGGTGCACTGTATCCACAATAGCGGTAGCTGCACCTACCGCATCCTTTTCCATTTTTACCCTTCTTGTCTACGTTGCCCCCTGTCGGTGACCCCTTGAGTATAAAAGGAGGCCCAAGCGCAACGTAGAAAGGGTTCCGCGGGTCGGAGAGTTCAGAGGCTCGGCCAACTCGGCTCGTTGAACACCAGAAACACTCTTACGCTCAGTCTGGCAGCGTCCATCGCTCATGAGCAAGAATCCAATATACACAAACAAGCAGCAGTAGGGTTTTACGCATCCGTGCGGCCCGAAGCTGGGTAAAAATCTCCCCGCGTGCACTGCCTCGATCATCTCTTTGTGCGCTCTCTGCCCCCCACCGAACCGAAAAGGGGACCTGTCCCCATAGGTGTTGGCGGGAATCAGCATCGCCCCCGACATCTCTGGCGCGCCAGGTAGGGGGTGTCGAGATCGTGCGAACCTGATCCGGCGGGCACGCAAGCTAAATCCTCATCGTCATGGCTCCCAAGGAGCGGGCGAGCAAAAGAACGACGCCAGTGCCCCGACATCTCTGGCGCGCCAGGTAGGGGGTGTCGAGATCGTGCGAACCTGATCCGGCGGGCACGCAAGCTAAATCCTCATCGTCATGGCTCCCAAGGAGCGGGCGAGCAAAAGAACGACGCTAGTGCGGCAACAAAAAAAAAGCTAAGTCATGCAAGACTTTAGATATTTCCTTTCTATATAAAGTTATCTGCCTCGGAGTTCTTGTTCTTTGTACGAAAAACCTGTGCGCAGAGGAATCAACTCGTAGCTAGTCGCGCCCTTACTTTGTTTCGAGTCCGCTCAACAACTTAAGTGAGCTGCTAGCGCCCTTACTTTGCTTCGAGTCCGCTCAGCAACTTAAGTGAGCTGCTAGCGCCCTTACTTTGTTTCGAGTCCGCTCAACAACTTAAGCGAGCTGCAACTAGTTGCGACAAGATTGCTTGTCGGTAGCGACCCCGCCAGCAGGCTGCTGAAGTTCCGCACTCGGCGCTCGCGGCAAGGGTGCCTGCACCGGCAAGTTTCCCTAGAAAGCGTAGGGTGGACGTACAAAGAGGGGTTGAACAGGAAGATAGCATGCATTATTTATTTGAGATTTCTGCATAGACCTATATGCCGAGGAGCCTTCTCGGGGCTAGTTGCGCTCCATGATTGCCTCGAGTCCGCTCGGCAACTTGTGCGGTTGCGCTAGAACCAAGAAGGTAAACCTTTCCGGGAGGCGTTGTTCCCGAATAGCCGCTAAGGGCCCGATCCCTCAAGCGCTACTGGCTGGATCGTACGCACCGGAAAGCATTCCAGCAGGCATAGGGAATATGCAGCAAAAGTCGAAATTCGCAAGCAAGTTGAGTGCACTCCGGACGCTAATCACTTGCTATGTTTGAATGCAGTTATGGCCCGGGGGCTGGCGATGTCCTTAGGGGCAATCTTTTCGGTGTCAAGAACGATGAAGTTCTTCGCCATAAGCCTTTCCGGCAACGATCTTGCCGGGAGCCGGTGTCAAGAACGACGGAGTTCTTCGCCATAAGCCTTTCCGGCAACGATCTTGCCGGGAGCCGGTGTCAAGAACGACGGAGTTCTTCGCCATAAGCCTTTCCGGCAACGATCTTGCCGGGAGCCGGTGTCAAGAACGACGAAGTTCTTCACCATAAGCCTTTCCGGCAACTCCGCAGCAAGTGGGACGAGTGGAGAGCAGATTGGTGCTGGATTGTAGAAGAGAGCCCGCAACCGTTCACCGCCCTGCGCCAAGCCTCGGCAGTGCGCGGCAATGACTGGAGCGCTCTGTCCGCGGACGACGACAAGCTGACGATCGCCACCACTCGGATCTTGCGTCTTAGGCTTGTCGGGTTGACTGTAGGAGCTGTCGGTGCAGATTTCCTTCGCCGGCGCATCGCCCCTCTTCAGGCGAGGGGGAGACCTGCCTGGGAATTTGGAGGCCCGGCGGATATAATGAGGTTGCGTTCGGGCCTCAACTTCAATTTCACCGTCCTAGAGTTGGACGGGATGCTTAAGGAGATATTCAAGCATGACCCACAGCATCCCGAGTGGTTCAGGTTGCCGGCAGGCGTCGTTCCTCTGTGCAACAACTCCTCGCGCGATCGCATCTGCGCAATGATGCCTTTGTGTGACTCGCACGGGATCGCTCCAACTTGGCAAGAGCCCGCCGGCGACGTCGTGCAGCAGTTCTTCGACAGCCTAGTGGAGGTGGCGGTCAATGCTGACGAGAAGAGGCTCCTCACCCGCGACACCACTGAGCAAGAGATGGAGCGCATCGCCACCAGGGCGGAAGAGACGGCGGCAGCCGCGGCCGCGGGTGAATTCGGGTTCACCGTGGAGGAAGCGGACGCGGCATTGGCGATGAGCATTGCCGAACGGGAGCAGCCCGAAGAGGAAGAAGAGCTCGCCGCGCCCGACGCCGAGTCGAACGAGCCCGCCGAAGGTACGAGCGGCCCGTCACCTCCGGGGAGCTTGCCGGGAGCAGGACCCGGAACGCAGCCCCCAGTGCAGCCAAGAAGGCGCCTCAGCAGGATCGGGGATGCAGCAGGGCGGCAAGCTGGTCAACAGCCGCAACGCCGCACGACGCGCTCCACCGCGGCAAGTACGGTCGCCGTGGGGGCGCCTCCCGTCGCAGTGGCAACAAGGGCGGGGTCGTCTCGGGCTGGCGCTGCAGTCCCCGCCAAGCGGCCAAGGGATCCCACCCCTCCACCTCGCCGCGCCGGAAGTGGGCCGAACTTCGACCTCTCCGCGCTCAGCTCCGATGAGGAAGATGAAGAAGAGTAAGATTCCCTTGCTTGTTCTTGTAGTTCTTCAACTTGCTGATCCTGTCTTGCATCGGATCTGATCCACCCTGGGCTCTCCTTTTCAGGACTCTGGCCCAGAGGGCGGCGAAGAGGGCCAAGGCTCAGGTGGTGGTCATCGAGGACGAGCCCACTCGACGACAGGACGCGCGCCTGAGACTACCTTGCCGGGCCCGGCCGTCACTTCGCAGAGCAGCCCCCAGCGCAGCCCCCAGCGTAAGCATATGGTTTACTTTCTGCTTCTGGATGCGCGTGGTTGCTATTTTCCTTTGTTGACATCCGATCTCTGTTTTGTTTGTGCAGGAGCAGAACAGCTTGATCAGGAGGGTGTGGTGATCTCCTCCGATTCGTCGTCTGCTTCGACTACGCCGCCAAGGGCGGACTCCCCGGCAAGGGAGCGCCCTCCGGTAAGGGAGGAGCCTCCGGCAAGGAAGGAATCTCCGGCAAGGGACAGCGCTAACGATCCGCCGGTGGTGGAGGCCACGACGGCAGATCCTAGCATAGGTAGCCCTTCTTGCCCGAAACTTTCCTTGTAGTCTTCTGCTGATTTCTCTTCTCGAACACTTGTTTGATTTCTCCTTCTTCTTTGGTCGTCAGACCCACCCTCCACGGATCCGATGGAGACCGAGGCGGGCGGCGAAGAAGACGCGCGCGGCAATACTGATGATGCCGCGGCCACCGAAGAAGGAGCCGGCGCTAACGTGCCCGCCGGCGAAGAGGCCGCCAAGGCTGCCGCCGAGGAAGCTGGCGGGGGATCTGGCGATCGCACTGACGGCCCTGAGGCCGCAGGAGCGTCAGGCGCTGCACCGACCGCCGATCCCTCCACCGCTGCCGCAGCGCCAGGCTCCGAGGAGCCCCAGCCCGGCGCCTATCTGAAGGCTGGCGAGGGTATCTTCATCAAGCTCCCCTGGGCGTCGAGCTCCAGGGCGCCGGTGGAAGGAGAAGCTCTGGATGGAGAGGTGCTTGCCTCCGCCGGGTTGTCAATCGTCGACGCACTGGGAAGCAGCAGTGAAGAGCCCGAGGAGGAGCGGCTGCTGCGGAGGCTGCTGGCGCTCTACCGCGCCCGCCAAGTCAAGTTGGAGTCCCGGGAAGCGCTTGCCGCGAGGGCGAGCGTGGACATAGAGAAGCGCGCGGAGGAGCTCCGGGGTCTTCGTCAAGAAACTCTCCGGGTCTTGGCGGAGGAGCGGGAGCAGCTTGCCAAGGAACGGAAGGCCTTCCTCCTCGAGAAGGCTGAAGCTGAAGAGCAGCAGCGGCTCACCGGCGAGAAGCTGCACGCGCGAGAAGGCGAGCTGACTCAGCGGAAAGTGAACCTCGACAGCCACGAGGAGGAGCTTGCCGCGCGCGAACGGGCACTCGGCGGGACGCTCCGAGAGGCAAAGGATACGGCTGCGGCTGCCGAGGCCGCCAAGAAAGAATTGGAGGCAAAGGTGGCGCAGCTAGAAACTGATCTGAAGGGTGGTGGCGAAGAGCTTGCCGCCCTCAAGCTAGAGCGCGAGAAGGACGCCCTTGCCCACGGTGAGCTGCAGGGCCGACTCGCCGAGAGGGGCAAGGAATTGAGCGCCGCCAAGGATTCCAACGCCGATCTGACGCTGAAGCTGGCCACCTTGACGGAGGCGTTGGACAGCGCCAGGAAACGGGAGGCAGACTTGAAGAAGGACATCGAGGCCAACGAGGCGCTGCTAGCGAGGGCCGCCGAAACCCAGAATCTTCTCAGAGATACTATGGAGCTCTGGACGGAGGGCCTCGTGGACATTGCTGCAATTATCGAAGAGGAGCTGGTGCAATTGGGGGTGGAAGGCTTCGGATACTCCTCCGACGAGAAACTCCAACCCAGCGCCAAGCTCACTCTGTTCTTCAAAGGCGTGGCGGCGGCGCTCCAGCAGCTCCGGGAACGGATCCCAAAACAGTTGGCCGATGAGTCACGCTCGATTTGTGCTGGAGTTCTGGAGAAGGTGCTGGTGAAGGTGGCCTTCTGCAATCCGGGCCTCAACCTCACCAACGTCCTCAGGAAGCTGCCGGTGGATGCTGATCTTGATGCACTTAAGTCCCTCGTAGCACCCATCGTCGACAGGGTGAACGAGGTCAAAAGGGTTGACGGCGGTCTCGTAGATTAGGCCGTCCGTTTTCTTCTTTTCTTGTCGCTGCCAGTCATGTCACGGGAACACTTTATTAGAGGCGCGACAAGTTATTCTTGTAATATAACTCTATCTTAGGCAACAAATAGCTGTGTTACTTCCTTTACTCGACTCTTGGCTTTGTATGGTCCTGCCCTACGCTTTTTAGGGAAACTTGCCGGTGCAGGCACTCTTGCCGCGAGCGCCGAGTGCGGAACTTCAGCAGCCTGCTGGCGGGGCCGCTACTGACAAGCAACCTTGTCGCAACTAGTTGCAGCTCACTTAAGTTGTTGAGTGGACTCAAAACAAAGTAAGGGCGCTAGCGGCTCACTTAAGTCGCTGAGTGGACTCGAAGCAAAGTAAGGGCGCTAGCAGCTCACTTAAGTCGTTGAGCGGACTCGAAACAAAGTAAGGGCGCAGCTAGCTGTGAATTGGTTCCGCACACAGGTTTTCCATACAAAGCACGGTCGTTCAAGGAAAATAACTCAAAAACTGATTGCTCAAGCTTTAGCAACTTAGCTTTTCTGTCGTCTGCTTCCCGGCAAGGAGAAACTCTTTTTTTTGAATGGCCTGGTCCACACCATTATCCTCTCCTTCCCCCCCGGTAAACCTTGTGGGCGAGGGAACCTTCCTTCTTTTGAGAAAGAGACAGAGAATTAAAACAATGATATGGAGCCTTGGGCTCGTTATCGCTTACCGGGGTTTGGTGCTGCACAAGATGTCAGATAATATATGCGAAAAAGGATCATAGCATAAGGAAACTGACAAGATGTGCGGGGCACATGAACTTTACTAGTGCACGGGGTCTGCGCCCGACTCTGTACAAAGGATTACATGCAACAGTGGCAAGACTTGTACAGAAAGGTGGTTGCCGGACAGGGTCTGACAACCGCGCCTTATGGGTAAAACTTACGAAGATGCTCAATGTTCCAGGAGTTGCTCACCGGAATGCCATCTTCGGTCTCAAGGCGGACAGCGCCGGGCCTAGTGACTCGTTTCACCCGATAAGGGCCTTCCCACCTCGGCGTCAACTTGTTGGAATTCTTGGCCGACTGAACGCGCCGAAGAACAAGGTCGCCTTCCTCGAGACTCCTGGCATTGACTCTGCGGCTATGGTAGCGGCGCAGAGCTTGCTGGTAGCGAGCGGCTCGCGCAGCAGCCTGGAGACGGTCTTCCTCAAGGAGCAGCGCGTCATCTTGCCGCAGCTGCTCTTGCTCGAGCTCATCATAAGCGAGCAGTCGAGGCGGCCCGTATACGAGTTCCGTGGGGAGAACTGCCTCCGCTCCATAGACTAGAGCGAAGGGTGTCTGGCCAGTGGCTCGATTTGGCGTCGTCCTGATCTACCAAAGAACCACCGACAGCTCCTCGATCCAGTTTCTTCCGCACTTGTGTAGCCTGTCGAAAGTTCTGGTCTTGAGGCCTCGCAGCACTTCAGCGTTTGCCCTCTCCGCTTGACCGTTGCTTCTCGTATGAGCAACAGAAGCGAAGCAGACCTTGGCGCCAAGGTCTCGGACGTACTGCATGAAGGTGCGGCTCGTAAATTGCGTGCCGTTGTCGGTGATGATCCTGTTCGGGATCCCGAAACGGCAAACAATTGACCTGAAGAACTTGACTGCTGACTGTGCTATCACCTTCCTCACTGGTTCCACTTCCGGCCACTTTGTGAACTTGTCGATTGCAACGTACAAGAACTCAAAGCCCTCGACAGCTCGGGGGAAAGGGCCGAGGATGTCGAGACCCCAGACCGAAAATGGCCAGGATAAAGGGATCGTCTGGAGAGCTTGAGCTGGCTGGTGTATCTGTTTGGAATGGAACTGGCACGCTTCACACTTGGTTACTTGTGCAGTTGCATCCTGGAGGGCTGTCGGCCAGAAGAAGCCTTGTCGGAATGCTTTGCCGACGAGTGCTCTTGCGCCAATGTGGTGACCACATATGCCTCCATGTATTTCTGCCAACAGCTATTGCCCATCTTCCCGGCAAATACACTTCAATTTCACACCGTTGAGTCTTATTCTGTACAGTGTGCTGTCGACAAACTTGTACATACTTGACTGTCGGGCTACTTTTTCAGCTTCTTCTTGCTCTTCGGGAAGCTCTCCTGTCTGGAGGAAACGGACAATCTGCTGCGCCCATGCTGGAGCTTGCGGCTCGAGAACAAGGACTAAAGGAATATCTGTTGCTGCGGGAACATCCGCTTCTACGCAAGAACCTGTGGTTCTGCCGGAGCGTGATATTCCCCGGCAAGCTTGCCGGAGCAAAACTTGTCGGGAGCGTTTGCTTCGACGGAACAAACCATAAGGTTTGCCAGAGCAGACTGCCCCTCAGCATCGTTGGCGTTGATCTTGGGGACTTTCTTGGCGGCGGCTTCGGGGTGCTCTGCCGGAAAGTAGTCACCTGAAACCAACTTCCTCTTCTTATTCTGTCCAGTTGATGGTGCCACGGAAGGTTGAATCAGCTTGAGCACAAAGATCCTTGGTTCCACAGGCAACTTTAGTGCGGCACATTTTGACAGGCCATCAGCAATGTCATTCTGAGCTCTTGGGATATGCTCCATTTGCAGGCCGTCAAAGCGCTCTTCTAGCTTCCTCACTTCATAAACATATGCTTCCATCAACGGGCTCTGGTAGTCCTTGTTCACTTGGCGGACGACAAGCTGCGAGTCACCCCTGATAATGAGCTTCTTGATCCCAAGGTCGGCTGCTATTCTGAGACCGGCAAGCAATCCTTCATACTCTGCAGTATTGTTGGTTGCTTGCTCTTTGGGAAAGTGCATCTGGACTATGTACTTGAGGTGCTCTCCGGTGGGTGCGATAAGCAGCACGCCAGCACCGGCGCCTTGCAGCGAGAAGGCACCATCAAAGTACATCAGCCACTCTTGGCTTGTCTCCTTGACGGGAATGCTCGTCTCTGGAACTTCTTCGTCTGGAGTTGGCGTCCACTCTGCTATGAACTCTGCCAATGCCCTGCTTTGGATAGTTGTAGTGCTCTCAAACTTGAGGCCAAAGCTTGACAGTTCCAAGGCCCACTCGACAATCCTGCCTGTTGCTTCTGGATTCTGCAGTATCCTTTTTAGCTGAAAGCGAGTGACGACTGTGATCTCGTGTGCCTGGAAGTAATGGCGCAGCTTTCTCGAGGCCATGAGAAGGCCGAAAAGCAGTTTTTGCACACCAGAGTACCTCGACCTAGCCCCCTGGAGAAGGGATCTGACAAAGTAAACTGGGCGCTGCACCATCTTCTTCTGCACGTCCTTGCACATCTGCGCAGATTCATCTTCGTTGGGACCAGAGTTTGCCGAACCAGAGATCGCCGGACCAGAGCTTGTCGGAGAAGCCCCCTGCTTGTCGCTGGATTCACCTGCTGCGGTTGCTGGCTCATCGTCCGCCTCTCTCTCCGCTACTAACGCAGCATTAACCACTTGATTGGTTGCCGCTAGGTACAGCAGCAACTTTTCTTGTGGCTTAGGTGCGACAAGTATTGGAGTGGAGGACAGGTACCTCTTCAAATCCTACAGCGCAGCCTCCGCTTCCGGAGTCCATTTCATTGGACCTGCCTTTTTCAATATTTTGAAAAATGGCAAGGCGCGCTCAGCAGACTTAGAGATAAACCTGCTGAGAGCAGCCACGCGACCGGCAAGTCTTCGCACATCCTTGACGCGCTTCGGTGCTTCAATCTACTCGATGGCCTTAATCTTGTCGGGGTTGGCTTCAATTCCCCGCTGAGACACAAAGAACCCGAGAAGCTTGCCGGAGGGGACTCCAAACACACACTTCTCGGGGTTGAGCTTGAGGTTGATCTTGCACAGATTTGTAAAAGTTTCTTCTAAATCTTGGATCAGGGTAGCCTTGTCCTTGCTCTTGACCACTATATCATCCATGTAGGCTTCCACATTTCTGTGTATCTGTGGCTCAAAAGCGACGTGGACTACTCTTGCAAATGTTGAACCAGCATTCTTCAACCCAAAGGGCATTCGTACAAAACAGTATGTGCCACAAGGGGTGATAAATGCGGTTTTCTCCTCATCTTCTTCTGCCATGAAGATTTTATGGTACCCTGAGTACGCATCAAGAAATGAAAGCAAATCGCATCCAGCTGTGGAGTCAACAATCTGGTCAATGCGCGGCAAGGGAAATGGATCTTTGGGACAAGCTTTATTGACATCAGTGAAGTCTATACAAAGTCTCCATTTCCCCTTCGCTTTGCGCACGACTACAGGATTGGCCAACCACGTGGGATGGAGCACTCCTCTGACAAGGCCTGCTGCTTCCAATTTCCTGATCTCTTCTGCAATGAACTCCTGGCGCTCCACCGCTTGCTTTCTGACTCTCTGCTTGACGGGCCGCGCATGAGGACAGACGGCAAGGTGGTGCTCGATTGCTTTCCTGGGAACACCGGGGATATCAGACGGTTGCCATGCAAACACGTCGACATTCGCCCGCAGGAAAGCAACGAGCACGCTTTCCTATTTGGGGTCAAGCGTGGCACTGATGGTGAAGGTACCACCAGTGCCGTCCTCCTTGGCGGACACCTTCTTGGTCTCGGGTGGAGCTGCCATCATCTTCTTGCATTTGCCGGTGGAGCTCGATGGTGCGTCCTCGACGGTAGCGCAGCACTCTGAAGAGGTGCGCTTGCCGGAGTGGGCATTAGAGCTCTTGCCGGACCTGGCCTTCTTCTTCTCCCCGGGAACTTCAGTGGCAAGTGTGCGGTGATCAGCTGCGGCTGCTGCTTCCCGGTAGATCTTGTCGGCGCAGATAAGGGCATCCTTCTTGTCGCCGGGGACAGAGATGACACTTATCGGGCCTGGCATTTTGAGCATGTTGTATGCATAGTGAGAGGCTGCCATAAACTTGGCGAGCGCAGGACGGCCAAGGATCCCATTGTAGGGCAATGGAAAATCGGCAACGTCAAATGTGACCCTTTCAGTTCTGAAATTCAGCTCGCTGCCAAATGTGACCGGCAGCGTGATCTTCCCTTTCGGCTTGCTCCTTCCTGGGTTGATTCCTTGGAATGTGCCGGTCTCTTCGAGCTCGCTGTCAGGGATCTGAAGTTTGTGAAGGACCGCGGAGGAGATGAGATTCAAGCCGGCCCCACCGTCAACTAGCATCTTTGTGACCTTGAGGTTGCGGATAGTTGGTGAGACCAGCATCGGCAAGCACCTGACTGCAGTTACGCGATCAGGGTGATCCCCAATGTCGAAGATAATAGGCGTGCTGGACCATTTCAGGGGCCTGCGTGACTCTATGGATGGCTCTGCTGCATTCACTTCCCGCATCCACTATTTGAGCTGGCGGTGCGAAGTGTGCAGAGAGGTGCCACCGTCAACGCACAGGACCTCCGTGGCTTTCTGAAATTCATGCTCATCGGCCTCATCATCATCCACGTCTTCGTCATCGTCGTCATCTTCATCCTTGTCACGGCCGCGGGGAGGTCTGTCTCCTTGCCGCTGCTTGGCCTTGCCGCGGTGTCCCCCCCGGCCGGGGCGTTTCTTGTCGGATTCACCAGTTCTTTCCTGGGCCTTCTCTTTGTCGCGTCGCTCGTATTCAGCCTTCTGCTGCTCAGCAAGCTGTTCGACCTTTTTGCAGTTCTGGAGATCGTGACCCTTGGTGCGGTGAATCTTGCAATACTGCCTGCCGGAGCTGTCCTGCTTGTCGGCGGCCGCCACAGGATGGGCCTCCTTGTCAGAGCCACCAGCCTTAGCTTCCTTGGCGCCACCTCCGTTGCCGGTCTGCTCGACAGCTAGCACTTCCTTACCCTTATTCCTTCTGTAGTTCCGCCGCCGGCCTTTCCTCGCCGGGGCGGCATCCTCACTGTCAGATCCTCCTGCTCCTGTGCTCTCTCCGGGGAGCCTCCTCCCCTCTTCAGCGTGTGCACACTTGTCAGCCAGGGCATAAAGCTCGCTGACGTCTCTGATCTTACCCGTCGCCATCTCCTCCCTCATCCTTCGATTTCACACGTTCTGATGGAACGCGCTAATGATCGCGGCGGGGTGGACGTCTGGGATGTTGTGTTGTACACGGCTGAATCTTTGGATGTACTTGCGCAGTGGCTCTCCTTCCTTCTGGGCGAGCAGATGAAGATCGCTCTCTTGGCCATGTGGCTTGTGGCCGCCTGTAAAGGCGCCAACAAACTGATGGCACAGATCAGCCCAGGAAGATATGGAGTTGTCCGGCAAGTGCATGAGCCAGGATCTGACATTGGGCTTGAGCACCAGCGGGAAGTAATTGGCAAGGATCTTGTCATCTCGTCCCCCGGCAACTTGCACTGCAATGGTGTAGATGCTGAGGAACTCTGATGGATGCGTCTTGCCGTCGTACTTCTCCGGCATGTCTGGCTTGAAATTTTTTGTGCTGGGCCACTAGACTTGCCGCAGCTCACAGGTGAATGCAGGACAACCTACCGCGTACGGTAGATCGCCTAGTTCCCCTGGCGCATGCATGTCAGCAGAGAGCCCAGCGCGCTTGTCGGATTGACGTCGCGCTTCTCTTCGGCGCTCGATGCGGGTTCGAGCGTCTTCTTTTTGCCGTTCATGGAGAACTTGACGCTGGTCGCGATGAGCTCGTGGGTCCGACGATGCGGTGGAGCCGCTGTTGGGGTGGACCCGGCGAGTCGGTGATTTTGGCCTTCGTAGTGGAGAGTGCATGGAAGTCGCACCTCCCTCAGTCTTGTTGCCATCGGCTCGCGTCTGGTTGTCCTACCGCGGCAGCGAGGCGCTTGGTTGCCGCGCAGTGTCACTGTTAGCGAAGCCAATGAGGCTCTGGATAGTGGCCCTCCATTCGTCGGTCTTGTCCGCCGTTGGAGGATAGTCCAGGAGCAGCTGGGCCTGCGCCAAGGCTTCTTCTGGGGTGGTGGGCGGCAGAGGTGAACGGTGCAAGGAGAGGGGCGTGCTCGGACTCCTAACCAAGTTAGAAGGAGCAGCGTCCCGTCCCGGCGACCGTACCTCGCTGGGGCCAGCATGCTGGCGTGCATGCTGGTCTTGAGCGCCGCGCGAACCACCAGCTTGATCTTGGGTCAGCGGACGTATGGCGCTTCGAACGCTATGACGCTGCTGGTCTCGCGCCTCTTGAGAGAGACGCGGAGCGCGCATGGACGCCGAGGTCTGTGCCGCCTTGTCCTTGGACTTGGCAGCGCTGTGGGCACCCTCGTCGACGCCCATTCCTCCGCCGGCGTCCACTCCACCATCCGTTTGCTCCGGAGGCAGTGGAAGCGACGCGGACGGAACAGCTGCCTCCGAATTCTTCTTCTTCGGTGGCATGTCGATGAAGACGATGAAGATCTAGCTTGCGTGCACGCCGGATCGGGTTTGCACGATCTCGACGCCCCCTACCTGGCGCGCCAGAGATGTCAGGGGCGATGCTGATTCCCGCCAACACCTATGGGGACAGGCAGAGATGTCGGGGGCGATGCTGATTCCCGCCAACACCTATGGGGACAGGGCCCCTTTTCGGTTCGGTGGGGGCGGAGAGCGCACAAAGAGCGGATCGAGGCAGTGCACGCGGGGAGATTTTTACCCAGCTTCGGGCCGCACGGATGCGTAAAACCCTACTGCTGCTTGTTTGTGTATATTGGGTTCTTGCTCAGGAGCGATGGACGCTGCCAGACTGAGCGTAAGAGTGTTTCTGGTGTTCAACGAGCCGAGCTGGCCGAGCCTCTGAACTCTCCGACCCGCGGAACCTCTTCTACGTTGCGCTTGGGCCTCCTTTTATACTCAAGGGGTCACCGACAGGGGGCAACGTAGACAAGAAGGGTAAAAATGGAAAAGGATGCGGTAGGTGCAGCTACCGCTACTGTGGATACAGTGCACCCTACCTAACTCTGACGACAGGGGACAAGGGCATTAAATGCCTGTCTGAGTCTCCTAAACAGTGCAAAAGGTGACCGTTAGGAGTGCCACCGTTTGCCACGATGGGCTTCTCTTCATCTCCGCTTGCCACCACGTATCCCTAGCTGCACGGCCTCCCGCCACGTGCGCTCTGGGAGAGTCCCAGAGCGACACGTTAGCAGGTGAGCTGGAGCGCGGGCACGCAGTGGGGGTTTCCCGCGGCAAGTTCCTTGCCGCGGCCATCGTCTTGTCGCGTCTAGAAGCTTGTCGCTCGCTGGTTCTTGCCGGGACACAGGGCGCGTCGCGGCAAGCTTTCTTGGTATGTCTTGAGTGGCCTTCCCGGCGAGCTCCTCTTGCCGGGGTCTTGTCTCTTCCCGACAAGCTCCTCTTGCCGGGGCCTTGGTTGGCCTTCCCGGCAAGTTCCTCTTGCCGGGGCTTTGATTTGAATACTTTGCTCTTGAATGGTCTTCAAGGGAACCACGGAGGGTCCTGGCGGTAACCCGGCAAGCCTTGCCGCGGGGCGCTGCAACTGCCCGTGCACGAGTTCGGGGTAATAGGGTACCCCTACTCTAGTACACCGACAGGAGCCCCCGGGCCTGGGCCATACACGGTGCCGAGCGCTGTTGGGCCAGGCCCAAAATAGTGCACAGGCACGCGCGGCCTAGGTCACGCCGAATCTAACTCTGCTCCCACCGCGCCTGCCCAGAACGGCACGCGTCAAACACGGCGTCGTGGGAGAGATTGTGGGTGGCGTGCGTGGGGCT
>NC_057797.1:447121965-447124127 GCF_018294505.1 Triticum aestivum
GAGCATGCGTTAGGCCACGATGATGGGGATGATTCACGCCCTCCTCCTTAAACGGAGGTAGGTGTGAGGGCGTGGTGCATTTACTAGACGGGGCTGGTGCGCGGTTTTCGGGACGTCCACTCCCCGCGTTCACGGGGCGGAGCGATGCTGCCTCATCTGTCGCCTCAGTTCTGCATCCCTGCCACGCGGCTCCCATGCGCTTGAGGTCACGGACGGTGGATTGGGAAACTGGGCCATCGTGAGCGGGTTGGCCCCGACTCCCTGCCCTTCCCGTGCCTTGATTTGCTGAGCGGGGCGGCCGAGCCCCCACCTCGCTTCTTTATAAAGAGCGGGATGGGAGCATGGAAAACCCGCACTCTCTCATCTTCTCCTTTCTTCAGCTTCTGCTCCCCTTTCTCTCATCTTCCATGGAGAAAGGGAGACCAGGCCCTTCCTCGACGGCGGTGAGGGTCGCCGCCAGACAGCGCCTCTCTCCCTCTTCTGCGCCCGTGGTGGCAGAGCCGGTCTTGAGGGGAAGAGGAGGAGGACGAGGTCGCGGACGAGGTCGAGGACGAGGTCGAGGCGCTCGGGGAAGAGGCGGACGGGGCGGCGCGTCAGCTTCACCTCCACCGGCGGCTCTTCCCCCCACGGCGGTCCATATAGGGGACGACCCTTGCGAGTTCTTCGTCAGGCTGCGCCAGGCGCCTCGTCGTCGCCTCCGGCTTCCTGCTCCATTTGCGCGCGCGATGGAAGTGGAGCCTCCCGAGACGCTGAGACTGCACATGAGGGGCTGTGGGATCAGCGGCACGCGAGTCTGCATTGCATTCCCAGCCCCTAATGTGATGTATCTTGATCGAGGGTGGAAGACGTTCGCCCGCATCCACAGCTTGACGGAGGGGTTTACCCTCCATTTTAAGTTGATGGAGGGCGATCTCCTCTCCGTCAAGGCCTTCGGGTGCTTCGGCACTCGGGCGAAGTGCTGCGTGGATAGCTCCTTCGACAGCGAAGGCTCCTCCTCGAGCGAGAGCGACGAGGAGGGGAGCGACAGCGACGACGAGGGTAGCGGGCGGCAGAGTAGCGGGTCTGACTAGGCGTCGGGCGCCGCCTTGCACGGCACCGGCGACTCCATCATCCGCGTCGCCGGCTTCTTGAACTCCCCGGGGTCGTCTCCTTGGGCGGCTAGCATAGGGAGGCTGCGGAAGGGGAAGAGGGCAGGCAACAAGGCCGTCAAGCCGGAGTACGAGGGCGTGGTGCCCTCGACAGCGTGCTGACGTCCCGCCGCCCCGTCTTCGAGCCCCGCTTCCGGCGTCGCCGTCGCTGTCCAGCCTTTGGACGCCCCCCCGGGATGTTCCCTTGGTGTCTTCTGGCACCCGTAGCTCGCCTAGGCACTCCTTTTGCCCTTTTCGCCTCCTTGACCTGCCTCCTGAAAAGGGGGACATGAAAGGGATCACGGGCATCTTATCTTTTTAATTTGTAAGCCTTCGGGCCTTAGCTGTATCTAAAATTTGTAATCCTCTCTTTCATGTTTTTCATCCTCTATGGACTGTACCTGAGTGGGATGTTTTTTTAATGAAAGGGGATGCTTGCCGGGGTATTTGTCTCGCGAGTTAAACCCATGCCAAGGAGCAAATCCTTGGTATCCTTCGGACAGACATTTCATCTCCCGGCAACGGACCCTGCCGCCTTCCCACATTGCTCGACCTTTCTCACGCTTTTGACGGAGGCAGGGACGAGGTGGGCGCGGTTTTTCCTCGCTTCATCCCCTTGCTGCCGCGACTACGACCGAACTTGGCCCCGAGAACGAGCCCCAGGGCCTAGAGTCGAGGGAGCACGGCAGTTTCCGGGAAGAAACGTGGTTTCACACTCCCCAGTCCATAAGAGGATGCATGATGAGGGATGAAAGACTTATCTGATAGCGCAGCCCTCGGCAACTCTGGTTTGCCGTGGACGATTCTTGGCACTCACAGCCCCCGGCGACACTGGCTTGTTGGGAAGGCTCTTATCTTCAGCAGAGAACTTTGACCTTCTCGATGCCGGCTTCCGGCAAGCTGCTTGCCAGGAAGGCTTTTATCTTCAGCAGAGAACTTTGACGTTCTCGATGCCGGCTTCCGGCAAGCTGGTTGCCAGGAAGGCTTTTATCTTCAGCAGAGAACTTTGACGTTCTCGATGCCGGCTTCCGGCAA